>NC_137626.1:15782526-15792526 GCF_963280865.1 Gymnoscopelus braueri
TTTATCGTGAACATTTGTGCAAATCTTTGAATATATATTCTACAAATGTCTTCTAAATCCAAACCGTTTTTTGAAAAAAACTTGTGTTGCTATATCAGTGGTGCTCACACTTTTTCATGTCAAGGACGCCCAAAATGTATTTGGCCGCGGACCCCCATCTCAAAATGTTTTGTTCCAGGGACCCTCCAGAAGCAAACATTTGAGTTGCAAATATTCGCTTAAAAAAAAAAGTATACTCAAAGATTTGCACAAATTTTCAACAATTAAAAAAAAAAAGCAGATCTACAAGCTCATAGCGCGGCACTCGGTGCCGCACTATGAGCTTGTAGATCTGACACATATGCGTTCCCGGATTGAATGGGTCAAAGTAAGTCTCGGACTGCAGCTTTAGGCCTATACGTGCACAAAACACATCATTCTACCCATTCCGGTTCCCCATGTTGACATGTTATACCATACTGTAATGCCATGTTTGTTTTTGCTTGTTTTTTGAGCTTTCAGGTGATAAACTCACCATAAAAAAAGACCTGTCTTTTGGAAATCTGTCTTTTCCCAGGGGAGAATTTCCATGTCAAATTAATTTGCACTTTCCAATGCATCATGCATAATGCATAATGCATAATAATAACTCCAATTATAAAGCACTTAGCTAAACAAGGTTTCAGAAGTGCTTTAGATAAAACTGAAGAAATTGACTAAAATGTAATAACATCCAATATTAAAATTTGCTAATGGACGGGACGGCAGGCTGGAGGGCGAACCACGGCCACGTCACTCTGACATAGCCATAAACAAACCCGATACGACCATAGGCAGGACCACGGCCACGTCACTATGACTCAGACATAACCATAAACAAACCCGATACGCACATATAGGCATGTCACTATGACTCAGACATAACCATAAACAAACCCGATATACTGTACACATATATAGGCATGTTACTATGACTCAGACATAATCATAAACAAACCCGATACGCCACTATAATGGGCATTTTAACTCATAGATGGGCAATGGGCATGCCAATACACAGGGTATATGGGCCTAAACTAATGACATCAGGGATCTCCATGGGCATAAAAGGGACAAGGACTGACAGAGAGAGACACAGGTAGACTAGACTGGAGGAGCCAGCCCTATCGAAGGTCTTGAAGGGCGGATCCAAAGCCTTGCGCTCGGTACCAGCGCCGCTTCCTATTGATTCACCAATCTATGTCCCCTCCTCCCCTTAGGAGATAACAAGGTTCACTCCCACTCCGAAACCACCGTTCCTGCAAGGTTCCCCCAGACTTTTTTTCTTTTGAAACAAAAAAAAAAAGGAATGGGTTTCCGAGGCTACAGGTAGACAGACGAGATCTCCATAATTATATGGGCAGAAAAGAGACACAGGTACAACGGGTACAAAGCCCCCGACGCTATAACTCAGAAATATCAGTTGGATGGTGCGACATAGATGTGAGGGCCGCGTAGCGGCCGGAACCTCTACTTACTTATGCCTATCGCTCCTTTTCATGGAGCATAGGCCGTTGACTACAGGCCGGAACTTCTAGTTCAAGGTTCCAGCCTCCAGCAAGAAACTCAAAATAGTCAGAGAAGACATAAAACACCATAAAAACACCACCAGGGGGCTTAATGAAGTTTTATCAACCTCATAGACACATGAAAAACAGAAAAAGTGCAAAACCATGGCACCACCTCTTTAAGAATTTAAGAATTTCGAATAAAATCAAATCAGCAACAAAACAAAAAGAACCCCCACCACGTGACAGTGACAAATAAAACATGTTTTATCAAGCCTCTGAGCTGACTGAGGATTTCAGGCTGCACACAGGCTCCTAAGGGTTTAATGACTCAAAATAAATGTTGGGGCCAGGCCATGAAGTGCCTTGAAAAGCATTCAGTATAATGTTCAAATCAACCCTAAAACAGACAAGACAACCAGCGTAGGTAATTAAAAGAGCAGTAATGCGTTCTCTTCTCCTGGCTTTAGCTTAAAGCCAATAAGTATCAGTGCTCTGCACAATTTGGAGCCTATTAAGTGTTTTGTTTTGTTTTTGTTTTTTTTGCTTAACCCACTCAATCCGGGAACGCATCTCTGTCATTTTACATTTCTTTGGCTACTCAAAAATAGCAGATCTACAAGCTCATAGCGCTATGAGCTTGTAGATCTGCTATTGTTTTAATCGTGAAAATGTGTACAAATCTTTGAATGTATATATACATTATATATTATGAATGTATATTTTTAAAGGGAACATTTTTAACTCAAATAGTTTTTTGAAAAAACATATGTTTATATACAGTATGAGGGGTTCTCAAACATTTTCATGTCAAGTACCCCCACAATTATATGTATTTGGCCACGGACCCCCATCTGAAAATATTTTGTTCCAGGGACCCCACCAGAAGCAAAGATTTGAGTTAGAGACGTTCGCTTGAAAAAAATGTATATAGCCTATTCAAAGATTTGCACAAATGTTCAAAATGTTTCTAAAAAAGCTAAAGAAATCTTAAAATGACACAAATGATGCGTTCCCGGTCTTAATGGGTTAAGGCATGTTAAAACACCATCGCAATAATCAAGGCACATTTTTGTTAACGTGGTTTTCCTTTTGGCAGGCCTTTGTGCCAGGAGGAGCCATCAAGCCCCCCCCCCCCCCCCCCCCCCCCTCCCCGCCTATGATGAGAACCTAAGACATGCACTGTCTGTTCTGTTCTTTTGGGCAGAGTCCTGCTGTCTCTCTGGCACTCTCTCTGCACACGGACTATACTGTACACTATCAAAGAACCATGACAGATGTCCTGGATATAACTGTGTGAGACTCACACTTACATATGGCCCTTGTCCAGAAGCTAATTTTGGGCCCTGTTCAGGAGAGTTCTGCATGGGACCCCAGAAATGAGAACGTATACACTTTCAAATGTTATCTAAAATACCGTTTGCCTTGTGTGTTTGTTCGTTTTCTTTCAGAAAACTTGAAGGGTTTCTTTATCACTGTTTGTGAGACACAACACAGGTGACATGGTGGTGCCTGGCTCTCATCCTACCACTAACTAAACAGGTTGGTGTTGCTGGCAGCGTTTTATACTCAGCTGGAGCAATTAGTCTGGACTTGGACTCCACCATGTCAAGGGGTAGTTTAACCAATGTACAAACACATAAATATACCAATACATAAATACATATAACATTAACTCTCATAAAATATATTAAGACTACATGAACTACACCACTAATGATTCTCATACTACGACATTACACCATATCCCTAGCAAGTCCAAATAAACATTCCACCCCCCCCACAGAGGACCTCTCTGTTACACTGTTTATCCTTTTCTGTAAGCTGTATAAAAAATATGTTAAAATAAAATTGAAGTCTGTGTCTCTGTCTCTGTCACAGGAGGGCTGTGGACACTTCGGGAACCCGCCTACCAGAGACACCATCCTTAGGCTTTTTTTTTTTTTTTTTTTTAAACACGATGTTAATGTTTTTATTTCGATTTATTTTACCGCAAAAACATTCCAGGGATAGAAAGCCAGCAGTTTCTATTAGCTTGGATTCCCCATCGATGATGTCACTGGTAGGTGGGTTTCTGAACTGTCCCAAGCCCTCCTCTGAGACACAAACGGGGTAAACAAAAAATGTATATTATATTATCATGACCATTATTATTATATGCGAAGATAGGTTGAAAATGGCTGAAGTCATCCTTTAACTAAACTTCACGACATAACTGAGAGCAAAGACCCTCATTCTTTTCATATTGGTTAAATGAAATTGCACCGTTCAATTCACTTTTAATTGAAAGAGTCACTTCCCGGTGGGAACATAGTGGAAACAATAAAGATTAGCGAAACTCAGCAGCATTAAGCAGATGGACCAAAAAAAAAAAAAAAACGTTCATAGCTGTAATGTGTCTAATGAACGAGAAATGAAGAAATTAAAATCCTCTTGGAGCCAACACATTACAGTATTTACAAAGCTGCCTCTCAATTGGCAATTGGCCTTATCAACCTCTAATTCCCTCTCACGTTTCCCTTTGTCTTTACTAAGCCTTGTGCCGCTGCCCTTTTTTAACTGTTTCTTTTTCTTCTTTTTAATTATTATGTGTCAGTGGGAGACTCTGGGGTTCCAAAGGATTTGAGCTCCTCTATGGGCGCTGGGTAGCCTGGCATTGGCCAGACTGATACCGTGGATTCACTTCCACGCTCTCAGGAACGTGAGAGTGAATCCACGTTATCAGTCTGGCCAATGCCAGTCTATAGGTGGTGGGTGCCCTCTGTAAAAGGCTGCAGAGTTATTTTGTGTGTTAATTTTTGTGTGTATGAATCTGCTGCTATAGTAGGGTAAGTGATATTTTTGGGTGAAAACAAAATGTTGTTTTGTTTAAAGGTTAAAGCGCTATCATTCTGACAGTAATCATTGCTATAGAGTGTTTGTTCGGAAACAGGGGTCTCCATGTCTCTCCAGCTCTAAACAGAAAATACATTTTCAGGTGTGTTACACATTTTCAGCCAATCAGGAGAGAGTACCCATTTATCAGCTTCCTTTTTATAGTGTTCCAGTTCTGTCTGCTCATTTCTTTGTGTCATCACTTCCTATTTCACTTGTTACATCTGTATCCTGTCTGAGTTCTCTATCCTGATTGGATAAAATTGGTATCCCAATCTGAAAATGGGATTTTCTGTTTATTAAAGAGCTGGAGAGACATGGAGACCCCTGTTACTGAACAGACACTCAATACCAATGATTACTATCAGAATATAGAGCTATTAACCACAATTTTAACCAAAAAATATCACCCCTGTTCACAGGTTCCATGGTGAAGTTTAAACCCTGAGAAACATCATCTCTGTTCAATACATGTACAGGTCAAGTATTGTTCTCAAGGCACACATATCCCTAAAATAGCTTTACAGTACCTTTTTCTTTGCTCTGTCTTCGCCTTCCTTTAGAATTTCAATTTGGTCAGCGAAATATAGAGGGTTTTAAATGGTTAACAAAAAACAAACAAACACTAACAGCCATATTGGCGTGACATTGGACTGTTAGCCTAGTTCCTTTACAGGTGTTACCGATCATACTAATTGCATTTAGTGCAGCAGAGCCTTTTGCAGTGAGCCGACATGCACGATAGCAGCACCCTAGCCTTGGCTCAAGACTAGCATAGATGTATTTTATCGATTTTGAAATTTTTCATATCTACGATAAGTTAAAAGTCAGACTCGATAAAATACGTCTTGATCCAAGGCTAGCAGCGCCCTGACTCTGTTTGCCCAGAATGGAACGCAGCTTTAAATTGCATCATTGGTAACATCAACACCAAGTAAAATTTAGTCAAATCATATGCCGGTATTTTTGGATGGGGGGGGGGGGGGGGGGGGGTCAATTAAGTCCAGTGGTGGAAAAAGTACTCTAATTGTTTACTTATGTAAAAGTATCAATACTGCAATGTAGAAGTACTCCATTACAAGTAAAAGTCCGGAATTAAACATGTACTTGAGTAAATGTACGAACATTTTGGTATCAAAATGTAATTAAATTACCAAAAGTAAAAGTACTAAAATGTTTAAAAATAGCAGATCTACAAGCTCACAACGCGTCTAAGTGAGCTTGTAGATCGGCTATTTTCAAATAGCCTAAAATAGGGCTAAATAGGGCTGGTGAATGTGCGTTTTATAATGTAATCATTTATATCTGCAAAGTAACTAGTAACTAAAGTTTTCAAATAATTTTAGTGGAGTAATTGGAAATACTCCAGTGAAGTAAAAGTACTTAAAAATTGTACTTAAGTAAAGTACTTGAGTAAATGTACTAGTTACTTTACACCACTGCAATTAAGTCAATTAAGGATATTTACTGTATTGGTTCAGCATGAGTGAAGTATCTGTCACTGACTATCCATCACACTGAGTCAACTGTCTCTCTGCCTAACTGAACAAATGTTCACGTTGACAGTCAGGCTCTCCTGTGCTCTCTGGCAGACAAGTAATTATCTGCACTTGTTTTCCTACTCTCTCTCCTTGTCTTGATATCATTCATCATCCATCATGTCTTCCTTTCTCACCTCCTCCTATTAACCCATTCAAACCGGGAAACCATCTGTGTCATTTTATATTTTAGCTACATATACACATATATATATATATATATATATATATATATATAGCAACAAACAATTTTTCAGAAAACTCTTGGTTTAGAACAGTGGTTCTGAAAAATAGCAGATGTACAAGCTCACAGCGCGTCACTTCGTGCCGCGCTGCGAGCTTGTACATCTGCTATTTTTGTTTTTTTTCTTTTTGAAAAATCTTGAAAGTGTTTGAAAAATGTTGGATAGTTTTGACACACATCTTCTCTTCTGGGGGGTCCCTGGCTAGCCCAAAACATTTACAGATGGTGGGCGTCCGCGGCCAAATACATATCATTTTGGGGGTCCTTGACGCGAAAACTACTGACCCAGTGAGCCATAGTCGGCTATTAGGCGTTCTTCTAAAAACTGGTATAAAAGTGATTTTTTTTTCCCCAATGGCTATAGGCTTAGCCTAGACACTGATTAGCTGTTTTTTTAAGCGTCTATGGACTCGTCTATATATAGCTGTTGAAATGACGTCGTCTCAACGTCTAGGCTAAGCCTAGCCGTTGAAAAAACTTTCACTTTTAGACCCAGTTATAACCCGGTTTTAGCCTAGCCGTTTAGACCTATTCTAGACGTCTAATAGCCCGAAACATGCTCAGTGGGAGATTTAGAAGGCATTTGTAGAATCGGCCTCAGGTCTTAACGGGTTAAGTCTAGCTCTCTCTCTCTCTCTCTCTCTCTCTCTCTCTCTCTCTCTCTCTCCCTCCCTCTCTCTCTCTCTCTCTCTCTCCCCCCACCATGTCACTCAGTCTTTTAGGCTCGCTCGCTACACATTTCCAACGTTCCCGTATACGTGTCACCATTTTTCACCCCAGCATCCCCCCCGTTGGTAATAATGGAACTCATTGCGGTATTACTTTATTGATCCAGCCTAGTGGGGGGAACAGAATACGCAATGTCAGCCCTGCCTTCTGGTTCCACGCTCTGTGTATGCAGTGTGAGTGGAGATCTCTCTCTCTAGGGCATTGTTGGTTCTCAAAGTGGGGTCCGGGGATCCCCAGGGGTCCTTGGAGGGGGGTACCAGGGGGTCCCCAGCAAATCACTTTAACCCCTTTAACCATATTTTATACTTTAGCTATTCAAAAATAGCAGATATACATGAGCTTGTAGATCTGAACTTTTTTTTTATCACAAAAATGTGTGCAAATCTTTGAATATAGGCTATATATATATATATATATTTTAAAGCGAACATTTGTAACTCAAATCTTTGCTTCTGGGGGTCCCTGGAACAATACATTTTTAGAAGGGGGTCCGTAGCCAAATACATATAATTTAGGGGGTCCTTGACATGAAAAAGTTTGGGAACCCCTGCTTTGGGGCCTATAGCTGGACTCCATGTGGAACCGAACTCCATTACAAAAAAAACTGTTCCACTCGAGCAGCTGTCACCAGAGTAAGTAACAGTAAACCTGATTTACTCATTGTGTAAAACCAGTGGTTCTGACATTTCATTTATTATTTCAAGGACCCCCAGTTTGGTCTGCATTATAGACCCCCCATAACTCTCAGTTAACTATCAATCATTTAACTGGGGTCCCTCTGGGACATCCTCAAGAGAGGACCCCTGGGGGTCCCTGGACCAAACTTTGAGAAACACTGGTGTAAATCCTATAATATGGCAGCCTAGCACAAACTGGAAAACTAAAACCGGGCAATTTGTAGTTTTGTTTTCTTTTTTTGTATCCATTGTTGACTATATTACATCTATTAAACTACGCCGTGGAAATATAATGTTACCCCCTCTGTATGTGCATTTAAAATCATATATCATTCACGCTTGATACAAAAAGAAAAAGAAAAACACTGTTGCCCGAGGCCAATGTTATGCTAATTGTCGCTAAACTGCTAACAAGTAGAACCCATGAGGGGGAAAACAGCAGAACTGTTCGTCTTATCTAGTATATCGTTGCTGTCGGGCAGAAACCTTGTAAATAACCTCCATATTTCAACTTTTATAATTATGTTTGTTTTGTAAATTATTGCCCTACTTCGTAATACAAGAGTGCTCTACTAGGAGTAGCAGGAGTAGCGAAACTAGCCGATGTACAAGCTTGTGGATCATCTAATTTGCCCTAATTTGAAATCATTTTGAAAGTGCAGTTGAGTGTATCTGTGGGTTTCATGAATATTTAACCAATGAAAAGTATTAACAAGAGTTTGTGACTAAATAATAACTGCATTGGATATATTGGCACACAGGTTCCACAGGTATACCCCTTATACAGGTATATTGGAACACCACAACGGAGCAGACCACAGCTCACTCAGACAAACAGACAGATTGTGGAAGACTATTTCTGGGTATAGCCAACAACTCCCCTTAGCATTTTGTCACTCACACACACACGCGCGCGCGCGCGCACACGCACGCACACGCACACGCACACGCACACACACACACACACACACACACACACACACACACACACACACACACACACACACACACACGGAAGGGACAAGTGAAAGAGAGACATCACACAAGTAGCCAGAGAGACACACACACAGGACAGAGAAAGCATTCGGCTAAACAATCTCAAGCTGGCACAGTGACAGTTACAGGGTAACTGTGTGTGTGTGAGAGAGAGGGAGAGAGGGAGAGAGAGAGAGTATATTGTATATGTGTATATGTTTTAAACTTTAGTCATTTTGGTGACTCTGTCATCCACAGCCACTTAGGATGATTGAACAAGTAAGAGGAGTGTTGGTGTCTTGCTCTAACCACATTAACCCTGGTGTCAAATTTTCTTTACAAATGATGTTGTTTTTTTGTTGCCAAAATAGCTCTTAACACGCCACATTATGATGTGCTGTGAGCTTGTAGATCAGCTAGTTTTTATTCGCTGTATGAAAAAGTATACATGTGGGGCTCCAGTAGGCCTGGGATCAATACCATTTTCAGGGTTTCTGATCCGGTCGGAGCGGAATTAACTAGGAGGCCAGAGCCAACGACCAGAGCCACCGGCTCCGTGCATCTCCAAAATGATTCCCCTAGTTTAAAACGTGTTTAGTTTGGTATAATTGTTTGGTTTCTTTTGGTATAATAATGGTTTGGTACGTCCATTTTCTATTCTAACTCGTAGCGCGTAGCGAGACTGAACTAATTGACTCGCATTATGTGGGGGAACAAAAACTATGCGACGCACAACCGGAAACCACGATTCTTCTTTTCCTTTTTTTCTAAACAGGATCCCACGGCTAGTTTTAGAACGAATACCAGGCTTTTCGTCCGAGGTGGAAAGTTTGGTGACGCGAGGTTAGGGCCTTCAGTAGTTCACCCATTAAGACCTGAAGCAGCATCTGTGCCACTTTTTCATTTGAGCTAAAAAAGCATTATTTTACACTTTGGCTATTCAAAAACCGAGTGCCGCGCTACGAGCTTGTAGATCTGCTATTTTTTTTTTTATCGTGAAAATGTGTGCAAATCCTTGAATATATATTGTTTAAAGCGAACATCTTTAACTCTATTCTTTGCATCTGGGGGTCCCTGGGACAAAATATTTTTAGATGGGGGTCGGCGGCCAAATACATATAATTTTGGGGGTCCTTCACATTAAAAAGTTTGAGCACCACTGACATAAAAACATACTATTTTCAGAAAACCGTTTAGGATTTAGAAGACATTTTGCAGAATCGGATCCTCAGGCCTCAATGGGTTAAAGGACACTTTGACAGGTCACATGGTAGCAGAGACTCAAACCTGGGATCGTCGTCACTGTACAGCTTATCCAGTACATTATGGTTGCTGTTGGCGTGGAAACCTCATATGACCAAAGCTGTTACTTTTCAGAACTCAAATTCTATTCTGTAGTTCTGACGAAGAAGGACATTAATGTACAATAAAACATAA
>NC_137626.1:15795026-15940026 GCF_963280865.1 Gymnoscopelus braueri
GGTTCAACTCGAGTAGCCTGGCTTTTTACGTGCACTGAAAGCCAGTGGCGTAAAGTAACTGAGTACATTTACTCAAGTACTGTACTCAAGTTAAATTTTTAGGTACTTTTACTTTACTTTTAGTTCTGCTCGACTACATCTCAGAAGCAAATATTGTACTCTTACTCCACTACAATTATTTGAAAACTCGAGTTAGTAGTTACTTTGTAGATTTTGATATCATTACAAAACATGCATTGACCACTTCAGCCCTATGCATACTTGAGCTTGTAGATCTGCTATTTTAAAAGCATTTTCATACATTTGGAAACTTGTGAAATGGGACATTCTGCAAAATTAGTACTTTTACTTTCAGTACTTACGTATATTTTAATGCGAGTACTTTTTTACTTTTACTCAAGTACATTTTGAATACCGGACTTTTAACATGTAACAGAGTATTTATACATTGCAGTATTGATACTTTTACTTAAGTACAAAATGTGAGTACTTTTTCCACCACTGACAAGCGAGTCGTGTGCTTTGTTTTGTGTGTGGAATTTGAATAACGACGACGGAGATGCACGTCCTGCTCGAAATGACGCGGCGAAGCCACGTTTGCACGGCGTGTTGAGTTTACACGCTGCGCTCGTGACGGGCAAGAGGGACCAATTAATTAATTGGAAAAGCGAGAGGCTGCTGGAGTGGATTAAAAAGGCATGGAAATTGAAAATGCAAGGCCAATTTGTGTGTTAATGGACTGCGATTTGCGATATTATCTGCTCTGTTTTTTACGACTCAATTTATTATTACATTTTCATCCGCTCGTGTTTGGGGGCTGCTAGCAATCATCAGCATTCTTGGAGCAGTATAGCAGAGAAGTCCTGCCTGAAGCCCAGAAGCCAAACATCTCCCTTATGGGCAAGACTGGGTTTCAAATCCAAGCAGTTATATGGGCAGAGAAATGCATCGTGGACATGATGTTAAATTTAAAATGATTGTGATGCTATGTTAACTACTTTTTCTGGGGACCCCCTGGAACCTCCCCACGGACCCCTGGGGGTCCCCGGACCCCACTTTGAGAACCACTGATGTAAGCTATTATGTGTAAAATAAGTGTGCAGTTTTTGAGATTCCTGACACACAAACATACAGACTGACTATAGACAGCTAGCCTCTTGCTAGTGGCTCTCAAACGTTTTTTTTTTTTTTCAAGGACCCTCAGTTTGCTATGCATGTAGGCCATGGACCCCCCACACTCTCAGAGTTACGTACTTGTAAGGGTCCATGTCATTCCTAACTACCAATTATCCCATTAAGACCTGAAGCCTATTCTATAAATGTCTTCTAAATCCCAACAGTATTCTGAAAAAACGTATGTTTCTATATCAGTGGTTCTCAAACTTTATCATGTCAAGGACCCCCCAAAATTATATGTATTTGGCCGCCGAGCCCCATCTCAAAATACTTTGTTCCAGGGACCCCCAGAGGCTAAGATTTCAGTTAAGAATGTTCGCTTTAAAAATATATATATTCACAGATTTGCACACATTTTCTAATTTAAAAAAAATAGCAGATCTACAAGCTCGTAGCGCGGTACTCGGTGCCGTGCTATGAGCTTGTAGATCTGCCATTTTTGAATAGCCAAAGTGTAAAATAATGCTTTTTAGCTCAAATCAAAAAGGTGACACAGATGCGTTCCAGGTCTTAATGGGTTATTTTAGCTGGGACCCTTCTTGAAATCGCAAAGACCCCCAGACCCCACTTTGAGAAACACTGCCACAAAAACAAAACAAAACGACCGTGGCTTCAACATGATGTCAGATATGATCAAGAGAGTTGATTGGAGAAATTTGCGGGCTTCATTTGTTGATTAACGATGATTAAGCATGTCAATTTGTCCCTGCAATTAACGCACAAAACCTCTCACAGATGTCGGCCTACGAACACAACACAGAGTAGTACATCGCTGCTGTCAAAGCAGAAACATTGTATCTCCATATTTAAAGTTGTTCTACTTTATTGCACGAAAATAGCAGATCTAGTCTACGAGAGCTTTATCAGTTATTTTTGCGAAAACATTTTTTATGTTTGAAAGTGAAAGTGAAAGCAGAGTCTCTGTGGGTTTCATGAATATTGATCGAATGAAAAGTATTAACAAATAATAATAACTACATTGGCTCCATTGGAACACAGGTTCTTTTTTTTTTGCTTTATCTCACAAAAACACACATTCCTTCAGCCGACCTGTCATTGCAACTGTGTAGGCATTTACATCGTTGAGTGTGTGCATGTAATTGACTGTGAGCAACATTGAGTGTGTGTGTGTGCGTGCGCGTGTGTGTGCGTGTGCGTGTGTGTGGCAATGTATTTTGCTTTTGCAATGTAAACATATGTTTTCTCATGCCAATAAAGCCCTTTGAATTCAAATTAAATTGAAATTGTGTGCGTGCGTGAGTGCGCGTGGCGTGCGTGTACGTGCACACACGCGTGCAGATGGCTAAGCTTCATCAAAAATGTCCCTTCAGCAGTCAAGGACAGGCCACAAACTATACAGCGGTGACAATGACAATGAACTTTAATTGAGTGCAAATGGCGGAAAACTAGGTTTAGAATACCATGTAATACAATTTGTTTCAATTGTGACGCGATGCGACGAAGAAGCAATCTCTTCCCTCTGCTCTGCATGGTTCAAGGCCATGAAATTGACACGTTGGTGAGGAAATGTCATGTGTGTCCAACTATGTGTTTTATTAAGCCATAAAGACCGGGAACGCATCTGTGTCATTTTGCGATTTCTTTGGCTATTAAAAAATAGCAGATATACAAGCTCATAGCGCGGCACTCTTTGAGCTTGTAGATCTGCTATTTTTTTTTAATCGTGGAACATTTGTGCAAATCTTTGAATACATATTTTTTGAAGCGAATATTTGTAACTGTCAAATGTCTTAATTTTTTGGAAAAACTATTGTTGCTATATCACTGGTGCTCAAACGTTTTCTTGTCAAGGACTCCCAAAATGATATGTTTTTTGGCCACAGATCCCCATCAAAATATGTTGTTCCAGGGACCCCCCAAAGCAAATATTTGAGTTACAAATGTTGTTTAAAAAAAATATATGTATTCAACACAAATGAAACATTTCTAAAACAGCAGATCTACAAGCTCGTAGCGCTGCACTCGGTGCCGCGCTATGAGTTTGTAGATCTGCTATTTTTGAATAGCGAAAGTGTAAAATAATGGCCATAGCTAAAATCTAAAATGACAGATCTGTTCCCGGATTGAATGGATTGAGTTCACCCAAAAAATGACTTATTTTCTATCAATTGCACACCCTATGAAGCCTTGAATCCATGGAATCTATTTTGTTTTTGTCGCATTCCTAAGCTAATAATTTGATTCCCGTCTCCTACCGGCTAATGTATCCGGTAGGAGACACAAAGTAGATTATTTGTGTCTCCTACCGGAAATACACACGGTCATCAAATTATTGTCTTAGGAATGCCACAAAAACAAAAATAAATCCATGAAATCAAGGCTTCATGGGGTGTGTAATTGATAGAAAATAAGTAATTTTTGGGGTGAACTCCTCCTTTAAGCCCCATGCCCTCTGCTATGGGGAAAGTATAGCTGAACCTATTGCATGTAATTAAGACAAATCAATATCCATATTTCTGTAGTGCTAGATACAGTCCCTGTATGTATGTGTGTATATAGCCTATACATTAGAGAGAGAGAGAGAGAGAGAGAGAGAGAGATAGCATGCTATCTGGCTGCAGTGAAGAATTGCATATTGTTGCTGTTGGTGCAGAAACCTCTTATCTCCATATTCTAACCTTCCAACAGCGTCACACAAAAGCATCTAAAGTAGCAGATCCACAAGCTCGCCACGTGTTTTGAGCTTGTAGATCTGCTACTTTTGCTATTTTTGAACATTTAAAACCTGAAATGTAACAATTTTGGACATTTCCACCCGAAAGAGACGATACAGTAGGATATTAGTGCAAGTTATAATGGCATATTGTTGTATATTAGAACATGTTATGTGGCTGTAGACTACTAATGCATGTAATGGGAGAAGCATGGACTGCAGAGTTATAGGTGCTCAAGAGATCAGAGGCCGGCCCGACCCGATAAATGAAGCAAACATTTGTTTTAGGGCTCCATGAGGGTTTAATCCCTGCCTCCCTCTTTCAGTTCAAAGCGGGTGTCAATGTTTACAACTTTAGATGAGAAGATGAAGCAGAACTATCCTTCTGGTCACAAACAGAAAAAAAATAAATAATAATAAACAGCATGAGAGTGTACACCAGGAACAGCAATCAGTTAACCTTGTGTTCTCTCCCATCCGAGTTTGATAACCGTCAGCAAACAACAGTGAAGTCAAAGGGATAGTTCACCCCCAAAATGACATTTTTTCTATCGATTAGTCACCCCATCGTCGCATTCCTAAGGCAAATAATTTGATGACCAGCAGCGGTTCCGGTAGGAGAAACAGAGAGTCTCCTTTGTTTCTCCTTCCAGAACCGCTGCCTACCGGTCCGCTGGTCATCAAATTATTGGCTTAGGAATGCAACAAAAACAAACAAAAAATATCCATGAATTCTCCATGGGGTGACTAATCGATAGAAAAACTTTTTTTTTTTTTTTGTGAACTATCCCTTTAAGTCGATGTGCTGGATTGCAGCGCATCTCTCTCTAGTCTGGTTCCCAGCCTGTGTTATCATCACCTCTGGCCAAAATGATTGACAAACTTGCTTTTTATGTATTTCTGTACAGTAGGCTTATCAAAAAAAACGAATTGGACAGTGAAACAACTTGTCCTCCACACATTCACAGTACATTGTTGATTTACAACATCATTTATTTCACTGGCATTGTAATGGAATATCAAGGGGCGTGAGCTCATTGTTTCTTGGCCAATCGTGAGCTCATTAGCCAGACATCAATTAGTGGTTAACGAGGGTCAAGCAGCAAGAAATTAGCCGAAAACACAGGAGCTTTATATAGTTTTGTTGTTTACCGTATACACTTCACACAAACAGAAAACAGGCAAATCTATTGTCACGATAAGCTGTCATGACAAACCTTAACCAAGCTGAAACTGATTTCTTCTCCATTTTCTTCTGCATAGTGAAGTGTTCTGATACAGCAACACGACTTATGAGATAACAGCCACTGTGTGTGTGTGTGTGTGTGTGTGTGTGTGTGTGTGTGTGTGTGTGTGTGTGTGTGTGTGTGTGTGTGTGTGTGTGTGTGTGTGTGGTAAAACAGTACGTAGCTTGCTTTCACATACTGTACATGTCAAAATGTATCCTCTGCAATGATAAAACTGTAAGTAAGTAAGTAGCCTTGGGATGCAGAGGTTCACGGGCCATGTGGGTCAGGAGCCTATGTCCTGTTTCTGTCACGTGAGGAGGCTTGGTGTAAAAGCACAACCCCTGGACATGACTGCTAGTATGTCACAGGGACTTATACCCCCGATCCAACCCTTGATGCCACATGCCAAGCAGGGAGGAATTACAGTAGGTCGCATTGTTATAGTCTACGCCAGGGGTCTTCAACGTTTTTCCAGGACCCCTAATAGCTGAGAGAGAGATTAAGCCATTAAGGCCTGAGTCCGATTCTTAAAATGTTTTCTAAATCCTAACAGTTTTTTGAAAAAGATTTAAAAAATATTTTTTTCACGATTTTTCAAAAATAGCAGATCTACAAGCTCATAGCGCGGCACTCGGTGCCGCGCTATGAGCTTGTATATCTGCTATTTTTGAATAGCCAATGAAGTCTAAAGTGACACAGATGCGTTCCAGGTATCAGTGGGTTAAGCAGGGACCCCCCCCCACTACATATTGTATAGAATTGTGTTGCAGATTAAATTAAATTAGATATTTTTTCCCTCTACACCGAACCTCTTTGCCAAAAATAGCAGATCTACAAGCACAGAACGCCTCGCAGCGCACATACATTGAAATATGAAAATATTTGAAAGTTAAATATCTTATAATGAGAAAGTTCTTAAACATACAAACGTGGACAATATGAAAACAATGTACTTAATTGAACGGGGTCCCCCCAAGGGTCCATTCTAAGACCCCTCCTTTTTTCCCCCTCTACACCAAGCTGCTTAGCTGAAAATAGCCAAATGTTCACCTATTACGTCATGCCCAGAATAAGAACGCTTATGTGGTTAAACACGCCGTTCTGTCCTGTCCGCAGCCCTGGGAGCAGAGCTGCAATGGCCGACAAAAGCAACATTTTACATCAGGCAGCGGTAGAGACAGCTTTGATGCAGAAAACCTCTTTGATGACCCAACCTCCCCCCGGGCCGTGCACACACACGCATGCATGGATGCACACACACACACACACACGCACAGTCGCACACGCACGCGCGCTGGATGCACACACACACGTGCACGCACGAACACACACACACACGCTCGCACACACAGACACGCACGCATGTGCACACACACACACAAACACACACACGGACGCACACACACACACACACAAATGCACACTCGCGCACACACTCAAACATCAAACATGCTTTGAGGGTGGCGAACAAAAAGCCATGGTTTGAAAGACTTTCCTTTAGTCTTTCGCCTCATGGTGGTCCACATCCTGTCTGTCTGAGCACCCAGGCAGACAGCAATAAGTACACAGATAAATGAAAGCAGTCCATAACCTTCTGGCACCACATTTCCGATTTTAAAAAAAAATCTATAAAATATATATTTTTTTTTAAATCTAAACACAGGATAAAATAAAAAGCTAAAACGTTCACTCTGATTGAGTGGGTAGAGAGGCAACCCGGGAACCGGAAGGTCAAAAAAGTGTCTATGAGCAAAACACTTAACCCCTAACTGCTACCTCCAGTACGCTCAACACTGCCATCTGAGCAGCCATCAGTTGGGTGAAGCCGAAACAGAATTTGCTCCCAAAATTGATATGCATTGTGCCAGGGACAGAAGGTTTCTCAAACACCTCCAAGATGTTTCAAAAGTGTTAAAAAAAATTGCAGATATACAAGCTCGCAGCGCGGCACACACTGTGAGATTGTAGATCTGCTATTTTTTTATAAATCTACGACGGGAGGGGATATCAAAAGCAGAGTCATGGATGTCCCCCTCATGCCCCCCAACAAATCCAACCATAGCGCCTTATGAAATAAAACCAGCAACTAACCCAGAGGAAGCAGCCAGTATCTGTTACATCAGTAAGAATCAGTGCCTCTCCTCTCCTTCTCCGTTCTAGAGAGATGTACTCATATACACCGCAGGTAATGAAAAGGCTATTTTCCCCCTGAAGTGAAGAGATAAGCATCCCCAGTCTCGCTGTGTGGCCAAGTGCTTTCCTTTGGAAGTGATTTCCTTTTATATGAAACGCGGCACACGCTACAGTATATTATTACAGTATGTGCCGCGATATTGCCGGCGGCAGCACTATTGGGAGATAGTGTGCTGCGGGGATCACCCGCTGGCCAATGCCGATGGATTCATAAATGTGGATATATCGTCGTTGTCGGGTGGAAACCCTGTACGTCCGAAACCGAAAAAAAAAAAAAAAAAAACAGTGGATCCAATGTAGTTATTATTTTGTCAATAACAAATACTTTTCATTGGTCATTTACTTTTATAAAACACACGTAACCACTTAAAGGTAGGATAAGTGATATTTTTGGGTAAAAAAAACACGTTTTTTTATTAATCCATTAAGGCCTGAGTCTGATTCTGAAAATGTTTTTTGAAAAAAATATAAAAATAAATAGCAGATCTACAAGCTCGTAGCGCGGCACTCGGTGCCGCGCTATGAGCTTGTATATCTGTTTTTTTTTAATAGCCAAAGAAATCTAAAGTGACTAAAGTTCTGATAGTAATTGCTATAGAGTGTTGGTTCATTAACAGGAGTCTCCCCGTCTCTCCAGCTCTTTAATAAACAGGAAATACATTTTTGTGACAACATTTCAGCCAATCGTGTTCCAGTTCCAATTTTGTCTGCTTTTTTGTCTCCATCACTTCCAAATTCACTTGTTTAATCTGTATCCTGACTGAGTTCTCCATCCTGAGTGGATCAAATTGGTATCCGGACCTGAAAATGCATTGTCTGTTTAATAAAGAGCTGGAGAGACATGGAGACTCCTGAAAAAACACTCTATAGCAATGAGTACTATGAGAATATAGAGCTATTTAACACTTATTTTAAACAAAGAAAATCACTTACCCTACCTTTAAACTGTACATTTCTAAATGTTTCAAAAATAACTAAAACGGCTCACAGCTCGTCACATCAAACTAAGCTTGTAGATCGGCTATTTTTGCTACTTTTACATATGGTACATGCTACAGGGCATTAACAAAACAAATGGAGATATGAGGTTTCTGCCCGACAGCAGCAATATGTTTTCTTTGACCCCCTAGTGACTCCACCTCCCCCCCCCCCCCCCGACCTCAAATTCATACGCCGTTCTGAGTGAAAACAAACAGCTATTCTTCCTGCTCAGGCTTGTTATACCAACATATCTTCAAGGCTCCATCTATTCAAATTCAAGGGGAGAGGAATCCTTCTCATGCCGTTTGTCACGCTATGTCTCCAAGGCTAAACGCTGACGTCTCAATGGTCTGTGATGGAGTAAAAAACCTTGGCGGGTACAGGATGAGACGTTTTATTTGTCATGGTTTTCCTTTTTTAAGCGGTGCCAGGCCAGCCGCTTCTACATCTGACTTTGTGTGTTTGTCTGTCTGTCTGTCTGTCTGTTTGTCTGTATGAGTACGGCATCAACAGCTGCAAGTGATTGCAATACAAAGCCACAACTCATTACACTCTTTTAAGCAAGAGGGGTAGAGAGAGACAGCAGCAGCCTGCCTGCCTGATCTTTAACCCGCTAAGACCGAGAACGCATCTGTGTCATTTTAGATTTATCTGGATATTCAAAAATAGCAGATATACAAGCTCATAGCGTCGCACCAAGTGCCGCGCTGTGAGCTTGTAGATCTGCTATTTTTGAAAAATCTTGAAAAATTTTTGCAAATCGTTGAATAGATTTTTTTTTTTTAAATAAAAATAAATAAATCTTTAACTAAAATCTTTGCTTCTGGGGATTCTACAATTGTCTTCTAAATCTTAACATTATTTTATTTTTTTATGTTGCTGTAACATCAGTGGTTCTCAAACTTTTTTCATGTCAAGGACCACCCAAAATTATATGTCTTTGTCGCGGACCCCCCATCTGAAAATAGTTCCAGGGACCCCCAAAAATGGCAGATCTACAAGGTTGTATATCTGCTATTTTTGAATAGCCAAAGAAATCTAAAAATGACACAGATGCGTTTCCCGGAATGAATGGGTTAATTAGTAGTATTTGCAACACCTGAGTGTGAGGCACGAGCTTCCTTCCCACTGGGTGTGACATTTCTGCTTTTTTTATCTTTCAAAGCCGGTGCTCGATCTGGCCTGTGGGCCGATTGGAAAGAGCGATTCTCTATTTTATTTTAGCGATTACGTTAAAGAGGGATAGGAACGCCGTTAGTAGCTCACAGCTGTTTGGTGACTCATGGAGATAAGAGAGGAGAGGAGAGGAGAGGAGAGAGAAAAGAGAATCTCCACAGGTTCTGTCCACTCACGAATACCAATACAGCCATGGGTGGGAAGTAACTAAGTACATTTACTCAAGTACTGTAGTTTAGTACAATTTTGAGGTAGTTCTACTTTAAGTGAGTATTTTTTTCCCCGATACTTTATGGCAAATGCTGTACTTTTACTCCACTACAATTGAAAAATGTAGTTACGAATTACTTTGTAGATTTAGATTATTAATACAATAATAACAATTATTATTATATATTACATCAAAAATATAGAGATAAGAGGTTTCTGCCCGACAGCAACGAAATGTTGAATACAGGCATTCTACTTGTAACGGAGTATTTCTACATTGTGGTATTTGTACTTCCTCTACAAACTGGAGATAAGCGGAGAGGAAGAAAACAAGACCGTCTCCCCGGGTTGCGTCCCGTCATGAATAACAATACGCTCCCCAAGGTCGACACCACCACTCAGGTGTGTGAGGACCATGCGTGTGTCTGTGTGCAGTGGCGTAAAGTAACTAAGTAAATGTACTCAAATTTTAAGGTATTTTTTTACTTTACAGCGCAAAGTAACACAAGGAGCTCAACTGTGTGCCTCTTAATCAGCTGTCAAACGCTGAGAGCTTATCTTGCATTTAAAAAAGAGAAAAAAACTGCGTTATTTACATAAACTGCACGGTAGCCAAGAATTACATCTGAACGACAATGACAGAAAACTCTTTAATTCATTGTGTGTTTGTGGATTTAAGGCTTTTCCAGACAATGGATGGCTGCCTTCATTATGTTTCCTTTGTTAAACTGAGCAACCATTTTATTAGGCAGTGATTAAATGCATTAGATACAGCCTGGACACCTTTCACAGCGCTTCAGCAGTGCAGGAACGGCTGAAAGGTGATGCGTTACAACTTAGTATACTGCCCTACCAGTGGTGGAAAAAGTACTCTGATATTGTACTTAAGTAAAAGTATCGATACTGCAATGTAGAAATACTCAGTTACAAGTAAAAGGCCTGTGTTCAAAATGTTACTTGAGTAAAAGTACAACAGCATTGGCATCAAAATGTACTTAGTACCAAAAGTAAAAGTACTAAAATGTTTGAAAATAGCAGGTCCACAAGCTCACACAGCCTGTAGATTAGCTATTTTCAAGTATGTATAAAATAGGCCTAAAGTGGTTAAAGTATGTTAATTATGTTATTATAATATAATAACGAATATCAAAAAAAAAAAAGTTTTCAAATAATTGTAGTGGAGTAAAAGTACAATATTTGCCTCTGAGATGTAGTGGAGTATAAGTATAAGTATTGGAAATTGGAAATATTCCAGTAAAGTAAAATTACCTCAAAATTGTACTCAAGTACAGTACTTTGCACATGTGCCCTACAAAGCCGAAGTGCAGTACACTATGCAAATAATTAAACTGATTAAAAAGGGCTTAAACGTGTTTCAATTGGCCAATCAAAAAGGGTAGGTCTGATTGTTTGGATGAATAAGGATACACAAGACCTGTGTTTGCATTAGGCCCCCAAATCGCTATATGTCAACCCAACACATCAGCTTGCAGATCTGATATTTTCGCTATTTGAACGATATACAGTATTGTTTAAGTGGTGAATTATACACAATAATTGCTGCCCGGTAACAAAAAAAACAACACAAAACAAATGAACAAATAATGCATAAATCCACCGATAATGTCATTTCATTCAGTCGTTAAAATCCGACCCCTCTTCCACTATAAGAAGTGCCTTCCCAGCATGCAATGGGGCATTACGAGACGTTCTTGACGAGCTCTCATAACAGGGGATCAAGGGAACGCCGCACACACCAGCTTTGTGTGGCTCGAGTAAACAATGACATCATAGATTTGTATCCCTACATCTCTCTTAATCCAAGCAGCAATCTTTCTCTCTCTCTCTCTCTCTCTCTCTCTCTCTCTCTCTCTCGTTCTCTCTCCCTCTCTCTCTCTCTCCCTCTCCGACATATATCACAGGGCCTAATAAATCAGCCAGTGCCGAAAATGGTGAATGAGATGGAGTATAATAGTTTCACAGAACATATAAGAAAGGAAAGATGGAATGTTTGGTTGGATGGATGGATGGATGGAGAAGAGAAGAGGAAGAGAAAGAGGAAGAGGAAGAGGAAGAGGAAGAGGAGAGAAGAGAAGAGAAGAGAAGAGAAGAGAAGAGAAGAGAAGAGAAGAGAAGAGAAGAGAAGAGAAGAGAAGAGAAGAGAAGATGTCCATTCCGGTTCGGCTTAGGAAGCTTGTCAGCAAACCAGATTCCCCATAAGGTCAGAAAAACAAAGCTGACGTCCCAGAAACAAGTTGTAAAGGTTGGCTTGCATTTCTCGTTCAGAGTGCTTGGAAGCGTCAGCTGGGTTCAGATGTGTTGCAAATCACCTGCCAGACATTGGATTGCATGGTTTTTGGGCTGTCTTCCAGCATCCCAAAGCCCCCCCCCACCCCCCTCGCTCTATTTATAGCCTGTGAGGATAGAGAGAAGTTGAGACACTAGTGGAGTACGATCCGTTTGTTGTCTCCGCCAGGCCGAAAGGCATGGCGAGAGAGTATGTTTTACCCTCCGTCCGTCCGTCTGTGTGTGTGTCCGTGTGTCCTGTCCGTGTGTTAGCAGCTAATCTCCGGCACCGTTGGCCCGGTCGCTGCGAAACTGTGCACACACACTCCCTGGATGCCAATTCAGAACCTCTGCCTCAAATTTTTCACATGGGCCTGTTATAGCGCCACCTGGAGGCCGATTTGTGCAAAACCCATATTGCTCCTACAGATTTTATCCAAACATCATGCAAATCGGTAGACAGTATCTCTATAGTCATGTGATCAACACGGATCTGTCCGATTTCCCATATTCCATCCTCATTGGCTAAGGTTGGCTTCCAAAATTTGCAGGATTGGTCCGTTTTAAACAAAATGCCTCAAATCATGAACACAGCTTGCGATTTCCGTGAAATTTCGCCCACTAGGCCATAGGCCAAGGAAGAAATGCCACCCTTTTTCACATTGGCCTGTTATAGCGCCACCAGTAGGCCACAATAACGTACCTGACCTGGCGGAGACCTGTGCTCCGAGGAGCACTTTTTCTAGTTGTGTTTTGAAATCATGCTGGAATTAACAGGGGGCTTCTGGTTAGCACTTGGCATAAACTGTCCCTTATTCCCTTGTTTGCCGTTAAATGGATCATGAACAAAACATTTGTGAATAATTGATTATCAACTAAGATAGAACTGAGTTATAAATAATTTGGTTCAGTGGTTCTCAAACTTTTTTTAATTTCAAGGACCCTCATAACTCTGGAACCGGATTAATTAATTCATTATAATACCTGGCAGTTGATGTGTTAAACTATGACCGCCCCATGTTGCCATGGTTACCTGATGTTTACAATCAAAGCACGTGGAGGCCGGTCTGGATTCATATAATTATACTCCTTATTCCTCGTGACAAACCACCGACCAAAGATGCACCTCACAGTGCATGTCCTTGGTTGTTGATACCAGGTTATGAACATAATAAATTGGTCCCAATTGAGATATTAAGTGTCATGCGCAGTTTGACACTTCGACACATTGTGGAGGCCTGAAATCGATCTTAGGACCTTTGCCTTCTCATATTTCCATGGTTACCTGATGTTTACATTCAATATACTTTTTGTATACGTTTTGATGCCATTACTTTTGAAATTTAACTCAAGTAAATGTTTGAATACCGGACTTTCATGTTTAACAGTATTTCTACATTGTGGTATTTGCTACTTTTACTTATAAATCAGAGTACTTCTTCCACCGCTGCAGACGAGACATTCAGCTGCTTGTTATCGTGTTATTACAATTCACACCGGGTGCTTCGAACCGCTCAGAGATTTGAGGCCATAGAGCGACAGTGTGCACACAGACATGCACACTACACGCGTGTACACACACACACACACGCCCACGCACACACTTCTAAATGTAAAACCGGGTTAGGACCGAACGGACCGATCGCACACAATTACCTATTCCACACTGTGATCATGACATTTAATCACATGCACACGCACACACTCTAAACACACCTTGAATACCAAGGAGAGACTAGGTCACTGTTCTAGGGTCTACCTCATTGTTTACCGGAGACAATGTTCTAAAAGACATGTGCATACAAATGAGCACAAAACACACACGCACACACCTCCGCACAGGAGTGCGTGTGTGTGTGTGTGTGTGTGTGTGTGTGTGGAGACACAGGTAAAATCAATCATTCTCTCGCTGCCTGTCAAGCCTTTCTGACACAGCAGGTTTCCATTGACTGAGGATGAACGCGATCAATTCCCAATGAAGTGGATTACCCGTCTCCTTAGAGGAGATCGACGCGTTTTCCTGTGGCAGGTCTGCACAGGTCACGGCATCGCTATAGCCACTGTGCTAACAATAATGCTGCACGATCACTATCTGTCTCAGTGGTTTAGCGCTGATGACTGAAAAGCAAGGACATGAGCAGTGTTTTTTTTCCATTGTCTATACTTTTACTTCTACTCCACTACATCTCAGAGGCAAATATTGTACTCTTCACTCCACTACAATTATTTGAAAACTTTAGTTACTAGTTACTTTGCAGATATAAAGTATTACATTATAAAACATACATTAACCACTTTAGTCCTATTTTATAGCTAGGCTATTTGAAAATAGCCGATGTACAAGCTTGTGAGCTTGTAGATCTGCTATTTTCAAACATTTTAGTAATTTTATTTTTGGTACTTTAAGAACATTTTGAATACTTTTGTACTTTTACTCAAGTACCGTAATTTTCGCACTATAAGCCGCACCTGAATATAAGCCGCAGCAGCTAAATTGAATGATTTGTACATATATAAGCCGCACTGGACTATAAGCCGCGGGTGTAAAATCCATAGATTTAGGAGGTCCCCTAGTGGCCGTTAGCTGTAAAACTCCATAGATAAGCCGCACCGTTATATAAGCCGCAGGGTCGAAAAATTGGAAAAAAATCGCGGCTTATAGTCCGAAATTTACGGTAAATGTAGAATTCCGGACTTTGACTTGTAACAGAGTACTTCTACATTGCAGTATTGATACATTTGAGTACTTTTTCCACCACTGGTACAATCACTATCTGTTTCAGTGGCTCAGTGGTTTAGCGCTGACTCAAATCGAGAAGGACCCGAGTTGGTGAACCGCGACACGGGGCCTTTATGTGCGGAGTTTGCATGTTCTTTTTCCTGTGTTTCTGTGGGCTTTCCGTAACCTTGACACAAGGTAATACTGACATTAACGATGCGAATCCTGCGGAGCTATAGTTCAGGCAGACAAACTCAAGGCAGCGCGCCAAACCCTGACCAGGTGATCAGTCACATGCACTCTTCACCTGATCGCTTCTCCTCCTGGCTGCTCCGCTGTCCGTTGCGTTGCACCTGCACTTCGGATGCTGTCAATGCACTGAATGGGACATTATCACGATTAATCAGACTATTGATTGGTCTAAGGAGGTCCGATACTGACCTACCGACGCAGCTCAGTAGGTGTTTTGTATAAAGTACAGTTTTGGACCGCGTTGGAGGCGCGCCATCTCAAACGAACTTGAGCCACGAGAGGCACCACCGAGCGAGCTAAAGCGAGCGAGTTGCCGTGCCGAAACGTTGCGAATAATTAGGCTCAGAAATCTGTCGTGATTGGCCCGTGGACTTTGACGCCACAGTCCATTAATCCCGCCCCCCCCCTCTCCTCCCCACCCCTCCCTCCCCTTCAGTGTTGTTTTTGGCAGGCATTTTAGATTTAGTCTTAGTCTTAGTCTTTTGGACGAAATGCTTGTTAGTTTTAGTCACATTTTAGTCATTTCTATCCTTGATAGTTTTAGTCTAGTTTTAGTCGACGAAAACTCAAAAAGGTTTAAGTCTAGTTTTAGTCGACGAAAACTCAAAATGGTTTTAGTCTAGTTTTAGTCGACGAAAACTCAAAATGGTTTTAGTCTAGTTTTAGTCGACGAAAACTCAAAATGGTTTTAGTCTAGTTTTAGTCATTGGTTTTAGTCAAACAAATACAATAAAATAATGTATTTAAACTAATTTAATTAGGTCAATATACATATTGTATTTAAGATATGACTGCTAACAGTATTATCATAAAATATATCCCATTTTACAACACATACTGTAATTCACACAAAATACTGCATGTTCGGAAAATAGAATAGCCTAGATCAGGTTCTCATTATCAACCTTTTTTTTTTACCAGTACCAGCCAGAAAATATTTGTCTCTCCAAGTACCACCATTATGACTGATGTTAAAATACAGTAGCTTACACCTGCCCCATCCTATTCATATGCACAATTCACACAGGAGGCAAATGTATTCCTACAAAAAATGTTGTATTTTTGACAGTTGCGTACATTATGGTAGCACTAAACTGGAACTTAATAACCACATGGTACCCTCTTTCTAAGCAATGGAAAAATTAGAATGTACATATACTGTACTGTACATAGTGTATGTAAGAACTAGGTATATTAAGTTACTGTACTGTTGAGTTCCAAGGATTTACTCGTCACGTCACAGTCATAGGCATGATGCAAACAACCATTGAACCCCTACTTCACTGACGTACCCCCTTTTTCACTTGCTTTCACTTGCCTCTGTCCAGCCAAAAAAGCCTGCATGTTTTACTCATAACAATCCATAGCCTTGATACAAGGCTAAACAATCCAAGTTAGCTTAAGCCATTGGTTCTCAAAGTGGGGTCCGGGGACCCCCAGGGGTCCTTGAGGGAGTTCCAGGGGGTCCCCAGCTAAATGATGGATAGTTAGGAACCAAATGGACCCTTATGGGTCTGTAACTCTGAGAGTGTACAAATGGAACCAAATGGACCCTAACGAGTTCATTTGGTTCCATTTGTACACTCTCAGAGTTAAATGAACATTGATTTTACAATATGAATTGGGGTCCCAGAGATAGAAATGCCATAAAATAGGGGTCCGTAGTAGGGGTGTTCGATATTGAAAAATATACTATCACGATATTTTTCAAGAAATATCACGATAGACGATATATATCACCATAATTTGTTTATGTTCGTTTTTAGGATTATTATTATTGTATGATTATTAATAACATATATGATGATTAATTATACTATATGATTATAACATTTTATAAGATATGATCATGGGACACGTATAATCATTATATTATATAATATAATGAATCATCATATCTTATTAATTAATGTGTTCACAGACAGACAGGCTACATACAGATAGATAGATAGATGGATATAATATTCGTTTTTATGCTGCTGATAGATAGATAGATATAGATATAATATTAGTTTTTATGCTGCTGATAGATAGATATAGATATAATATTCGTTTTTATGCTGCTGATAGATAGATAAATAGATATAATATTAGTTTTTATGCTGCTGATAGATAGATATATAGATATAATATTCGTTTTTATGCTGCTGATAGATAGATAGATGTAGATATAATATTAGTTTTTTATGCTGCTAATAGATAGATAGATAATATTAGTTTTTATGCTGCTGATAGATAGATATATATTCCTTTTTATCCAGCTGTTGCATCATGTGACGTTCAGTGTAGGCTGCTTATGGTGAGTTAGTAGTGTAACAGACTGCTTCAGACAGAACATCTGACAGTCAGTGGTGGAATGTAACTAAGTACATGTACTTAAGTAGCCTACAAATTTGAGGTATTTTCAATTTACTGGATTATCTTAAATTTTCAGTACTTTTACTTCTACTCCACTACATCTCAGAGGCAAATATTGTTCTTTTACTCCACTACAATTTAGTTACTTTGTAGATTTGTATTACAAAACACGCATTAACCACTTTATCCATATATACTTCAGCTATTTGAAAATAGCCGATCTACAAGCTCACAACGCGTGGCTTTGCGACCCGTTGTGAGCTTGTGAGTATTTCTGCATTGCAGTACTGATACTTTTATTCAAGTACTTTTTCCACCACTGCTGACAGTAGCCTAGTATTATTACACCTACCTACCTACTAACAGTAGACTAGCAGGTCACACAATGGATCATTGATATGCATATGCATCCAGCCAGGTCGGTCATTCCTATGTTAATTCATGGTGTTGATAAGCTTTTGTAAGCGGGGTACGAATTGTTGTTTTTAATGGATACGCGAAGTCCGTCCATGTGCGTGCGTGCACTCTTTATGCGGGGACGGGACACCTTCGCTGTTTCACCTGCGTTTGGTTAAAAGTTATATCAAGTGACGTTCGAACATTGCAAACTTTGCAATTAACTTTAGTTTGCACTTTGCACCGTGTCGGGCACCGAGCACTGCAGACTGACGAGACAAGAACTGCGATCGCCTCGCTGCCAAGAAGAAAGGGGGCGGGGACTTTGGGAGCGTGTGTGATGAACACAACAGATCTTCAAGCAATCAATGCGGTCCGGACGTGCGGTCGAGAGACGCGTTGTTAGCTTGTAGATCTGCTATTTTTGGCGAACGAAACCGTCGTACTACAGAAGTATAAATGAAGGAATAGAACTGCAAATCATAGACTGTGCACTCACAGGATCTCAATGGAAACAAGACCACAAGGACCTTTTTTGGACCTTTTAGACAAGTATTTTGCCTAATAAAATATAATTTAAATATTGAAATAATGCATTTTGAACGTCCCACCCAATACAAATTTCGTCTCGTCATCGTCTCGTCGACGAAAACACACATTCGTCTCGTCATATTTTAGTCATCAAAGAGCTATGTTCAGCACGTCAACGTTACGTTTTCGTCATGAAAAAAAGGGGCGTTGACGAAATCATATCGTCTTCGTCATCGTTGACGAAAACAACACTGCTCCCCTTCTCCTTTGGGGAGGGGGGAGGGAGAAGAGGCGATGATTGACAGACAAAATCCCTCGACAGCGACACCCGCGGGCAAATAGTTAAAAAAAAAATCATTGCAGCTGAAGAGGCCTCAAAACACAGACAGAAAAAAACCTGCCATGGCTCACTGGAGTGGATTTTTCAGTTAAAACCTTTTAACTCATTGGACATGAGTGCCCGAATTATTGACATTGAGTGCCCGAATTATTTCTGGCCAGTGCGATTTTTTAAATTTATTTTTTCAAAGTAAAAAAAAAGTGCTTAGGAAGCGAGATACAGCCTTTTTCAGTTATAAGTTAAACAAGTAGTGGATGGAGCTGCACATATTCAGATAATGATATCTTGGGTTCTGAACTAAAAAAATATATATATATATATATATATATTTATTTTTTTAAATTCAAAAACACGTGAAACACGTGATTGGCACTCAATGAGTTAATACACGTTTGAAGGACCATGATAAAGACTTTTAATGTTTTGCAAACCAGCATGTCACGAAACCTTTAACGGTATAGCCAAATGTGACTTTATACCGAGTCCCCTCTGAACCCATTGATCATAATCACATGGTGACATGTGCCGTGTGAATAGGATCAATAGTCACAGCCAGTCACTTAACCCCTTCAATCCGGGAACACATCGGTGTCATTTTCAGATTTCTTTCGCTATTCAAAAATAGCAGATATACAAGCTCATAGCACGGCACCGAGTGCCGCGCTATGAACTTGTAGATCTGCTATTTGTTTTAAAAATCGTGATTTTTTTGCAAATCTTTGAATATATATATATTTTTACGATTTTGTTTTTAACTCCAATCTTTGCTTCTGGGGGTCTCTGGAACAAAACATTTTGAGTCGGGGGTCCGCGGCCAAATACGGACGTACGTTTTTTTTTTTTTTAACTGTTAGGATTTAGAAGACATTTGTAGAATCCCTAGAAACAAAGATTTGAGTTAAAATGTTCGCTTTAAAAATATATATATTCAAAGATTTGCACACATTTTCACGATTTTTCAGAAGAAATCAGATCTACAAGCTCGTAGCGTGGCTACGAGCTTGAATATCTGCTATTTTCTAAAAGCCAAAGTATAAAATAATGGTTATAGCTAAAATCTAAAAATGACACATGATGCGTTCCCGGTCTTAATGGGTTAAAAGCCCCGTCTAAAACATCACACCTGACAGGTGCACTGTTTGTGTAATTGTCCTTCAATGAGCTCGGTGCCGCTGAAGGGCATTTTGCTAACACCAAAGACAGCTGTTGTTGCTGTCGGGGCAGATACCTCGTATCTCCATATTTCAACGTTTGTAAGTCTTTTTGTAAATTGAACCTGGGACCTTTGCCTTCCCAGGTAGGCTGCTTTGTAACCATTAAGCTATGACTGCCCCATGTTGCCATGGTTACCTGGTGTTTACAATCAAAGCACGTGGAGGCCGGTCTGGATTCACATAATACTCCATATTCCTCGTGACCAACCGCTGGCCCGGCCCAAAATGCACCTCACAGTGCATGTCCTTGGTGGTTGATATCAGGTTATGAACATAATAAATTGGTCCCAATTAAGATATTAAGTGTCTTGCTCAGTTTGACACTTTCGACACATTGCTGAGGCCTGGAATCGATCTTATAGGACCTCTCTGCCTTCTCAGGCGGGCTATTCAGCTATGGCCGCCCCATGTTTCCTTTCCCCCCCCCCATGCCCTATACCCCGTTGTACTACGGTGTCACACAAAGGTATAGCCGATCTACAAGCTCACAACGTGTTAATTGTAGATCTGCTAACTTTGTGACGTGAGTGAAAGTGAGAGTGCTTATAAATACAGAACCAATGAGACCTGGAACGCATCTGTGTCATTTTCAGATTTGTGCTCAAAAGCATTAGTTTACACTTTGGCTATTCAAAAATAGCAGATATACAAGCTCATAGCGCGGCACCGAGTGCCGCGCTATGAGCTTGTTGATCTGCTATTTTTGAAAAAATCGTGAAAATGAGTGCAAATCTTTGAATATATATATTTTTAAAGCGAACATTTGTTTCTCAAATCTTTGCTTCTGGGGGTCCCTGGAATAAAATATTTTGAGATGGGGGTCCGCGGCCAAATGCATATACATTTTGGGGTTCCTTCACATTACATGGACACAATTTGAGCACCACTGATATAGAAACATACGTTTTTTTCAGAATACTATTTTTTTATGTGTATTTATTGCTTTTGACAAGCACATACATGGGAATACAGTTGCCATAGGATGTCAAAAGTCTTTTTTTTTTGTTTTTTTTGTGCCCTTACATCTACCCCCCACCCCAATCCCACATACAACATACAACATTCAGACATGTAACATACACTTACATAACTCAAAATAAAAAATAAATAATAATAATCAATTCATACGTATTATGATTTCCCTCGCTAACCCTCCTAGCCCTCCCCACGGTACATATGGAGTGTATACAAAAAAGGAAAGTAGGAATCCGTTATTTTCTTCCTTTGTATTAACCTAGAGCTTGTCAACTTGTCGATGGCGGTGTTTGCTTTATCTGCCCTGTAACGTCTTTAATTTAGTTATATATTTAATCATAGGGCCCCAAACCTGATCGAATTTTCCCGGTGATCCACTCAGATTAAATTACATTTTCTCCAAATGTAGGTACATCATGAGGTCTTTAAGCCATACAGATGCTTTAGGGGCCAGTGGTGATTTCCACTCCAATAGTATCCTTCTTCTTGCTAATAAAGATATAAAGGCAAGATTATGCTTTATACCCCCTTCCAATATGTAGATGATCTGGATAAGTTCCAAACAACGCCATCTCTGCACCCGGTGACAACTCTATATGTTCCAAGCTTCAGCAAGATGTTTAAAAATGGCAGTCCAGTAGCCTTGTAGGCGGGCTTCAGGTCTTAATGGGAAGACAAGAGCTTGTGACTAAATAATATACAGTAGGTGAACAGGTTCCTTTTTTTCATTTTCTGAAAAGTAACAGTTTTGGACACCGACAGCGATGCTGCGTATAAAATACAGAGGGTTTTGCTGAGGCAGCGATATTCATAGTTTTTTTAATCCCCCCCCTAAAGGCGTTGAGCATACCAGCAGACAGGTCACAGTTCACATACTACTAAAGATAAGCATTACCGCACAACCCTTATGGGTTTATATATCATCACTGTCGGGCAGAAACCTTGTATCTCCATATGTCGATACGATAATCAGTCGTATCGACATATAATACGTTTTCACATAACACCCTACTTTGTCGCGCAAAAGTGTCAGGCAAAAGTAGTGACAACAAGCTCAAAACATGTTGTGACGCGTTGTGAGCTTGAAGATCTGCTATTTTCACCATTTCTGACCATTTTCATTCTGTTTCCTGAAAGAAATACCAGTTTTGGACATACGAGGTTTCCACCCAACAGCGATGAGATATAATGCTGAGTGTGGCCATTCTCTCTAAGTGGCATGGCCGACACTACCATAGCATTTAGTCCATTTAGTCATTTACTGGATTGCGGCTTTAAAAAACATTAGCCCATCTGACGTCTATGAAAGGCCTCTGTTTAGAGACACTACAGACAGATTTACCCCCTAAATCCCCACTTAGTCAAGCATGTGGTTGCAGCGCTGTTCGCGCACGCACGCGTACACACACACACACACACACACACACACACACACACACACACACACACACACACACACACACACACACACACTTGTTTGTGTGTGTGTGTAGGTGTGTGTAGGTGTGTGTGTGTGTGTGTGTGTGTGTGTGTGCGCGTGTTTGCGTATGTGTCCGTCTGAGTGATAAATCTATTCCCGCTGAGATTAGCATATGAAAGACCTCTCATAAGACCGTAGATAAACATGTACACCTACAACAACAAGTCAAGAATAGTAAACACCGTGCTGACTCGCCCACTCGATACATGCTGACACGTTTGCACACAAGTGTACCGCCCCCGGGTGCGCGAGCACGCACGCACACACACACACACACACACACACAGACACTGTTTTGGCTGGTAATGTGGTATTGATAGTTCTGCCTTGCTGGTCAGCAATGTGGTCAGCAGTTTGTAGTGGCTGTTGCAAAGGTATGTCTTATATGCTGCCAAATATAAAAACAAATAGTCTGCACCTATAACCTAGGAGGTGTAGAAGTGGTTGGTATTTAATGACCTTGGTCATAAAGGCTTCCTCTAGGCTCAGGTCAAAGGTGCATGCTATCTCTAATACAGACACTTCTCTGGACACTTCATCAACCACAACACACACATACGCGCACGCACACGCACACGCACACACACACACACACACACACACACACACACACACACACACACACACACACACACATGCACGTGCACACACGCACACACACACACGCACACACACAATATCTTTATTAGTGTTCAGATTTAACAATACATTATTGAACACAAACAATGGTAGATTCACAAGCTTGGGAAACCCAACATCAAAGTGTTTCTGGATACGGTTCACGGACACAGGAAGCGTCATCTCATCCATATGTGGTCGGCTGCCAATTATCACAGACACCCAACAGAATTTAGCCACTGCCTTAATTCTTGGCTTGGGGCTTTCCTGCAATCGGCAGGCCTCTCACAACCAGTGTGCCAGATTTTGCGAGAGAAATAAGCAACCAGGTCTATGAAAACAAGCCCAAAAGAAGCGGCTAGGCGGCTAGGCCACATGAGCACTTTATACCTATGTATGTTAGCTATTTGAAAATAGCCAATCTACAAGCTCACATTGCATCGCATAGATCTGCAATTAAAACGGGGGGGTCCCTGGCCTAAATTATAATTTCAGATAGGGGTCCATGGACAAATACACATTCATTTGGGGGTCCTTGACATGAAAACGTTTGCAATAATCAAAAACAATAATCAAAATATTTGGAAGCCCATAAGCAAGAAACAAGCCCCACAAAACCACAACCCGCCACTACTGTACCAACATTTATAAGCGACTTTACAGAAAAACAAGCTTATAATGAGCAGACCTGGCAACACTGCTCACCACTCGTAGATGTCATTAAGACCGGCAGAAATTCCACGACATTTCTCGTGAATGACACAACACAGTATTGATTAATCTCACCAAGCCTGCAAACCATCCGGATTTGATTAACCTTCCTGATCAGTAAACTGCTGTCTGCTTATCAGCGGTGACTCTGCTTGGAAGGACAGTCTAGAATATGGCTCAGCATTCTCGCATGTTTTGGAATGGAAATGCCAGCTGCACGCCATGCATAACTGCATGCTAAATGAGTTGGGTGGGTCACACATGCAAGGACAAGAGAGACGCCCAGTAGCTGTATAGGCAGCTGGTCAAGGGGTTTACTGTGATGTCAAACTTTTTCATGTCAAGGACCCCCAAATTGATATATTATGTTTGGCCGCGGACCCCCCCCATCTGGAAATGTTTTGTGCCAGAAACCCCCAGAAGAGAAGATTTGTAAATGATTAAAACAATTTCAAACGCTTTCAAGATTCTTGTTTGTTTTTTTCCCCAAAAATGGCAGATGCACAGTACAAGCTTGTAGATCTGCTATTTTTGAATAGCCAACGCAAAAAAAGGACTCAGATGCTTCCCCGGTTTTAATGGGTTAAGTACGAGTTATTCTTGGTTGCACGCACCAAACAATTGCCAATCTACAAGCTCACAATGCGCCGCAGCACAACATGCTGTGAGCTTGTAGATCCGCTATTTTTGATGTGCGACACCGGGACAAAACCAAGTATATATATATATATATATCAGCCTTTAGCTCGCTGACTGGTATTTACACTCTCTCTCCATCAGGACAACATTTACATTGCAAAGTGATTCCTGCTCTGGGCCGGCGGATACAGGCGGGCAAAAAAGGGATGACTAGAGCTTGATCGCTAGCCAGCAATGTGATTGGCTAGAGGCCAAATTGGTCCCAGGACCGTTCCCTTGTCCGAATCCGGCCGATTCCAAGTACAAACATCCCATCACGCAGAGAGGTCACCGAGGTGAACCAACGAAGGATTTAGATGGAAGATATCGCTGTTGTCGGGCGGAAACCTCTTGTCTCCTTATTCTAACTTTTGATCATATAAATCATACGCTTGATCATACTACAGCGTCGCACAAAAGCATCAAAAGCAGCAGATCCACAAGCTCGAAACGCGGCCAAATACATATAATTTTGGGGGTCCTTGACATGGAAAAGTTGGAGCATATATATATATTCAAAGGTGTGAAGATCTAGAAGCTTGGTGCCGCGCTATGAGCTTGTAGATCTGCTATTTTTGAATAGCCAAATAAATCTTAAAAATGACACAGATGTGTTCCCAGATTGAATGGGTTCATCATCACGGCGCCTGGGGCCAATCATCTTTGTAGGCCACATCATGCGCCACATAGAAACGCTTTTTCCATAATGCAGAACATTAGAGAATGAGGACCATTCTCTCCAACACAACAGCTGCAATCAATCACTGTGATCAATATTATAAGGTTACAACGCAAGGTTATAACACAAAGTATTATTGCACGATGTGCGCACCACATCTGATCTTAAGATCCTGCAGGTAATTATGAACAGATTTCCATCTTTCAAATGTCACTGTAATACTTCATCATCAGTGAGTCAAAGGGTTACAATTTGAAATGGAAGTTTGGCTTGTCGCTGTCTACGTCACACCCATGTTAGCGAGCTTTCGAGAGAGAGCGCAAGAGGACGGAGAGAGAGAGAGAGAGAGAGGGGGGGGTACTGAGAAAGAGTACTGGTTTTTTTTTATTATTGATCTTATTAAAAAGCCAATGCCTATGTCACTTAGTAAAAAAGCATAGTCATGTAATTCATTATGGATTAAATAAGTAGGCAAGTAGGTCGGTATCAGCCGCAGAGCGGGAGTCTATTGATCGCTGAGGTGGAGCGCCACACCTACCATCAGCTCCCATGCAGTGCTTAGTTACTGGGAGCTACTCCTACACCGAGTTGGCGGTGCCCGGGATCGAACCAATGACCTTGTGGCCCAAAAGGCAAGTGCTCTACCGACTGAACCACCCGGACACATTATTGTTTAACCCATTCAATCCGGGAACGCATATCTACAAGCTCATAGCGCGGCACCGAGTGCCACGCTATGAGCTTGTAGATCTACATTTTTTTTGGAACAATCCAGATTTTTTTTGGCAAATCTTTACAAATTCTAAATCTTCTAAATCCTAACAGTTTTTTTGAAATCTTATGTTGTTATATCAGTGGTGCTCAAACCTTTTCATGTCAAGGACCCTCAAAATGATATGTATATGATATTTGGCAAAAAATCCCCATCAAAATATGTTGTTCTCGGGAAGCAAAGATTTGAGTTAAAAATTTATTAAAAAAATATATACGTATTCAAAGATTTGCACAAAATGTTCACGATTTTTCAAAAATGGCAGATCTACAAGCTCATAGCGCGGCACTCGGTGCCGCGCTATGAGCTTGTAGATCTGCTATTTTTGAATAGCCAAAGTATAAAATAATTGTGTTTGAAATAATTGCCGTGTGTTTTGTCCCTGTCTGTGGTGCTGAACAGCTCTCGTGGTGCTGCATCTCATGTAGTCCATTAGGTTAACGTGGCTGTTGAGTATAGAACCAGTGGTTCTCAAAAGTTAAAATGATAGGGACCCCCAGTTTGACATGCATTCGTCCATGGACCCCCATAACTCTGAGAGTGTACAAATGGACCCTTATGGGCATTTGGATCCATTTGTACACTCTCTGAATTACAGATCTGTAAGGGTCCATTTGGTTCCATTTGTACACTCTCTCAATTACAGATCTGTGAGGGTCCATTTGGTTCCATTTGTACACTCTCTGAATTACAGATCTGTGAGGGTCCATTTGGTTCCATTTGTACACTCTCTGAATTACAGATCTGTGAGGGTCGATTTGGTTCCTAACTATCAAAAATGTGTAAGCTGGGGACCCTCTGGAAAGACCCTAGGGGGTCCCCAGACGCCACTTTGAGAACCCAATAGTACAACCTCTCCCCCACATGTCTAGGGAAATTACAGAACTATATTTAGTCTCTATACAGATGTGGCACACAGACAGATCTCAGCCCTCAAACATGCAAGGTTAGTTTACCAATTGCTTTTGTTTTAGCACAGGATAGCACGTTGATCAAAGAGCCAACTTTTGACAAAACGTTTGTCCCATTCCTTCGAGAGCAGTAGAAGGAGAATTCCAAAATAGACGTCACATGCAGCGAGCAAGCAAGGAGGATCAAACTCGACGTTTATCTCACAAATGCAGTGGTGAAAAAAGTACTCGCATTTCTTACTTAAGTAAAAGTATCAATACTGCATTGTAGAAATACTCTGTTACAGGTAAAAGGCCGGAATTCTAAATTGACTTGAGTAAAAGTACAAAAGTATTGGCATCAAAATGTACTTTGAAGTAACCAAAAGTAAAAGTACTAAAATGTTCGAAAATAGCCGATCTACAAGCTCAAATAGCCTATGTATAAAATAGAGCTGAAATGGTTAATGCATGTTTTAAAATACAATAATGTATAATTTATATCTGCTAGTAACTAGTAACTAAAATTTTCAAATAATTGTAGTGGAGTAGCAAAATACAATATTTGCCTCTGAGATGTAGTGGAGTAGAAAGTAAAAGTACTGAACATTGGAAATGCTCCAGTAAAGTAAAAGTACCACAAAATTGTACTTAAGTACAGTACTTGAGTAAATATACTTAGTTACTTTATACCACTGGTCACCAGCAGCAAGCAAGCAAGCAGGGAGGATCAAACTCAACGTTTTTCTCAGAAAAGCAGCAGCTGAGTCAGAGCTCTCAATCACTGTCTGTCTCCCAGGCGGTCTGACGCAGCAGAGCGCCAGTGTTCCAATTTCCAAACTCATCTGCCTGGTTTCTGGGCCACGTGTTTCCCATGCCCACGACCTTTGACCCCGTTGCTGTAATCCCTTGGCCGACGATGCTGACATTTGGTAACCATTTATTTTACCGCCACACGATCCAGAAGCCGGCTTTATACGAAGGTAAAACGTAAAGTAAAATAAAAGAAGACGCCGGTATTTTCTCCCAACCCCACGACTTACTTGACTTCTCTTCGAAACCGTGGTTCTCAACCTTTTCTATGATCAGGGCCCACTTGGAAATCATGACAGTGTTTGCAAATAGCAGATCTACAAGCTCATAGCGCGGCACCGAGTGCCGCGCTATGAGCTTGAAGATCTGCTATTTTTTGAAAAATTTGAAAAATTCAAAAAACGGTTAGGATTTAGAAAACATTTTTAAGAATCGCCTCAGGTCTTAATGGGTTAATCGACTAAGATTAGACTAAGGCTAAACAATTTCAGATGACTAAAATAGGACTCAAACTAAATGATGTGTTATTCAAAAGACTTTTCTGTCAAAATTAACACCGGTTCAGAAACACTTAGAATGTTTGGTATCTTTTCTGAAACCGTAGGGAAGATGAAAAGAAAAGGGAGACAAAAATTATCAAAGCAGCTGATGATGCCTCTGTACTGTACTGTGTGTACTACTGCACATAAACTGTACATGACAATCACTCATGTTACAGTAAACAAACCATCCAACTGTTGTAAGGGCTATATTAAAACATAATCCCTCTCGGGACCTCACAGTATCTCTACTGTGAGCCCGCCTCCTGACCTTCGCTGCATGCAATATAAACACCAATCCACTAGACTAGACCACACACACACACACACACACACACACACACACACAAACATGTCGCAAATCCAATGTTCATCAATGCAGAGAAAGCTAGGCAAAATACACACTTGTGCACGCATGCATTATTTTGTGCATATGTACACAAACCAACAACGCACGCGCACGCACGTGCAAGCACGCACGCACGCACGCACGCACGCACGCACGCACGCACGCACGCGCACACACACACACACACACACACACACACACACACACACACACACACACACACACACACACACACACACACACACACACACACACACACACACACACACACACACACACACACACACACACACTCTTCAGCAGCATCCAGCTAAGATAAACCTTTCTCAATCCATGATGTAATATCTCCCAAGTGTGCTCAGTAATCACAAGTCGCCGGAATTCTCCTCAGCGTTATGTAACCCCTGTTCCATCACCATCACTGTGTTGTTATTTTTAATGTTACCCTTTCTCCTCCCAATCTACAGTAGTCATTATGCCATATTCCCAATTTCCCCCTTCACGCGTATTAGTCAACGTCACTGACAGTCTGGGCAGGGTGTAGAAAAGCATGTGAAGTGACTCACGTGCTAAAGATACAGTATGTAATGTCATGCAGAAAGAGTTCTGGGACATATTTTATACTTACCGTACTGTAGGCTACTAGAAAATAGCCAATATACAAGTGCACAACACGTCCCATCTCGAGAAAAGAACTACAACAATTGAAAACGTTTCGCCTATAAATGTCATGCCAAAAAAAGGGATGCCAGGCTTGAAGTGGTTAACTACAGTAGGGAGTCTTATCCACAATGGAATCACACATTCCAATCACCTCTTATTAAGCTATTCTGCTTTTCTCTGTGTCATGACTCTTGATGAAGGACCTCCATTTTTCTGAAATTTGAAGTCAGTGAAGGTGAAAATCACGTCTTAGTAGGCAATTATTTTCCACCCCTTTTTCTCCCCAATTTTAGTCGTTATGCAAATGAATTCCTCCTCACACAAATGTCTGTGTGTTGAACTTTTTTTTTTACTAAAATCTTTGCTTCTGGAGGGTCCCTGGAACAATATTTTTGAGATGGGGGTCCTTGACATGAAAAAGTTTGAGAACCACTGCCCTATACCAGTGGTTCTCAAAGTGGGGTCCAGGGACCCCTAAGGGTCCTTGGGGGGGGGGGGTTCCAGGGGGTCCCCAGCTAAATGTGTTAACATAGCATCACAATAGTTTTAACCACTTTAGCCATTTATACGTTGGCCATTGAAAAAAGAGCAGATCTACAAGCTCTGCGCTGCGAGCTTGTACATCTGCTACTTTTGAGATTTTTTTTTAGAACAATTATGAAAGTGTTTGAAAAATGTTGTCACGAAAAAGTTTGAGAACTACTGGCCTAGATTCCATGGTGGCGGGCAGGGACTTGCGCGCCACCCAAGAAAATCTCTTCTGTGCAGATAATAGCCACCGCAATGCCCACTTTCTGACCTGTCATTCACCGTCAAATAATACACTCGCAATCATCCATCACTCACTACCACGGTCGTTTGTACAGCAATCGGCGAGCTCACCACAAACTGAGCTCAGTGCAGAGAGCACAACAATCTGAAAGAACGAGAGAGAGAGATTTGTTGACCCCGTTGGCTCACAAATTAAATATTAATAAATGAATTTTCATTGTGACGGCCAGGCTGTGCTGCGAATACCAAACTTAATAACGACTGGATTAACCAAAGCAACACAGCGGAATCACGAGTGTTGATGGAGTGCGATGAACACATTATGGAATAAGGATGTGCAAAAAAGTCCATCTAATGTTTTTTCAAACTGTGGGTCATACGTGTGTGTGTGTGTGTGTGTGTGTGTGTGTGTGTGTGTGTGTGTGTGTGTGTGTGTGTGTGTGTGTGTGTGTGGGGGGGGGGGGGGGGGGGGTATGCATTTTCAGAGAGTATTGTTCATGCTTGACATAAATTTATGATAATCTATGTTTAATTTAATTTAAATACAATTCCACGCACTATTTGTGACAACAGATATTCATAAAACATTATTTTGAGCTCAACGTACTGTAGGCCAAGACCAAGTAAATGATTCATCATGATTTAGTGTGCGTGGGAACTCATTTTAAACAAGCTTTAGTGCTTTATGAGTTATCCAGTTTGGTAGACCTTGTATTGCGAATTTGTACTTCCATGTACTGTTTCTCATGTCTTACTAAATAAAGTACATCAATCAATCAATCAATCAATGGTGGTGGACTACCGCACAAGCAAGCGGGTATACCATCGGTCCCAAGTACCGTAGGGGAGAACAGGGTAAGATGAGCCGCCGGGTAAGTTGAACCACCCCCTGTATCTTTAAAACTATACACATGAGTGGTCATGTGACCTTAAAATCAGGACACACCCATCATTTCTACCTGGCAGTGAAGGGGAGACACACATGGGCACTGTGATAAGCATATTTTTACATAAAAAAGTGTTTTGTGCTGGTCAAAGTTAAATTTTTACTTTTCTGGTATAATGATGTTTATTTTAAAGCAAATGTACCCAGGCCTAAACTTATATATCATGCATGTTGGTGATATTCTTATGTATGAAACCATGTGAATCATTTAACTAAAGCTTAGCCTGAAGCATTAAGCTAGCCAGATTTGTCAAAATGGTGGCCATGGGGCAAGATGAACCAAATGCCTTGGGGTAAATTGAGCCAATTATCCTAATATGAATCACCATTCATATTTTTTATTATGTCTTTTCTTCTCAAATTATGCTGTATGACCTTTCATTTGGATGAATACACTCATTTAAGAGAAGTTTTCAATATTGTATTAACAATTGCAAATATTAAAAGGTTCTGAATAACAAACATTATTTAATTAGTTTTATATTGTTTACATACCATTAAGAACATAAAAAAGACCATTTGCAAAAGGGAAATGTGTTATTAAATTATTGTTGATACGTGAGTACATTATTTGTTCAAGTTTAAACTTGAAAATGCAAAATATCATATGGGTAAATTTACCCCTTGACTAGGATCAACTTACCCCTTACCTGGGGCAAATTGAACCACATGACCACTTTTTTTTGAGAACCCATATTTTTACAACCATTTGTCATAGATACACACTCATTATTTCAATTGATGGAAGACACCTTGAAGTTTTAGTGGATGCTTAGATTTTACTTCCATCTCATTTTTCCTTGCCTAGAGGTCAACATAAGTAAAAAGTGGTTCATCTTACCCCGTTCTCCTACATGGGGAGGTTGTGGAGACTACTAAGTTCCTGGGCGTGCACTCGGTAGAACCAGTAGAGGCCCTTGGAACAAACCCTACTTTATCATAATTGTTTTTAATTAATGTGACCATAATTTATTAAACACATATAATGATATTGAATAAATAAAGTATTTATGAAAATGTTTACCGCGGTAATAAAATGAAGAGTGCTGTCCGGCCAAATCCTCACTCACTTGAATGGAGTGTAACTTACTGGACTAATAGTCTGACAACTGAGAAGCTCTTCAACAGCAAAGGGGTCGGAGCAGGCTGTTCTTTCTGAGCTACTTCAGTATGTGGTGCAACAAGATGCTGCAGATGTTCTAGGAGTCTGTAATGGGCTGGGGCCTTGAAAAAACATAAAAAGATATACAGCTCTTTGCCCTCTCTGTAGACCTCCCAAAGAGCCAGCTGGACAACAGAAGCTAAGCTAAACAGGTACATTCCACTCATCCACTCTCTGTACAGACAGAGCTGACACTGGCAGACATTTTAACCTTACTTCTAAAAAAATCTAATCATCCATTTTCATTAAACCGATCCTTTAACCACAATGAACCCTGTAGCATCCCTATTCTGTGGCGAAAATAGCCGATCTAAGGCTATTTTCACTAAAAAAAGATTTGGCATAGATTTGGCATAAAAAAAAGAGGTGACCAAGTACAGTAGAGAGCCCTGGGTCACGGTCAACTAAGCATTTAACCCATTCAATCCGGTGGACGCATCTGTGTAATTTTTTAGATTATTTTGGGCTATTCAAAAATAGCAGATGTAAAAGCTTGTAGATCTGCTATTTTTTGAAAAATCTTTTTTTTTTTGCAAATATCACATTATTTTATTTTTTAAGCCATTTGTAACTCAAATCTTTGCTTCTGGTGGTCCCTGGAACTAAATGTTATACAAATGTTCGCTTTTAAAAAAATATATATATATTCAAACATTTTCAAGATTTTTCAAAAATAGCAGATCTACAAGCTTACGAGCTTGTAGATCTGCTATTTTTGAATAGCCCAAAGAAATGTAAAAATGACAGATGCGTTCCCCGGATTGAAAGGGTTAAGGCATTGGACTAGGGGGGACACGAAAGAGTTTGACGCTGGAATAAAGGAACTCCTTTTATACAGTGACCTTCACGGAATTCAAAAAGAAAAAAAAGACACGAGAGTCTGTGGAAGCGCTAAAAAACCAGCTCCATAAAACACAGCGCGGTGAACTTACTGGGTGGTGCTGCTGGTGGAGCGGACAGACATTCCCTGTTGGTCATTGTAGTAGTAGGGCTCCATCCTGTTGGAGACGGACAGACAGACAGACGGCCCATCAGAATGGACACGGGACGGACAGACAGAGATTAGGAGGGACGAGTGTGTCCCCCCCTCCTCCTCCCCTTGACCGTGACCCCACCAAAAAAAAAGAGGGCTCTGTGCGTCGGAGAGAGAAAGATCCCTTATTCCACTCCCTAGGTCTGATTCCTCCTACTGTAAATCTACTGTCTGCCTGAACTTAAAAGTGTGTGTGTGTGTGTGTGTGTGTGTGTGTGTGTGTGTGTGTGTGTGTGTGTGTGTGTGTGTGTGTGTGTGTGTGTGTGTGTGTGTGTGTGTTCCCCCCCCCCCCCCACCCCTTCCCTATAGCTTGGTGCCAAATGTTCCAGCTTAGCCCTGGCTGTGCAGCGCCCATGGTGATGGATTTAGCCAGGGCATCTGGGCTATAGCTGCATGGGATAAACCCCAGTCACACACACACACAAACACATAGAAACACACACACACACACACACTTGTGCATACACATTATTGTACAGTAAATGTTCTCATGTGTGTCATGCGGTGTGTGAGATATAGTAGGGGCCAGTCAGTGCCCTTGGGGAAGACCAGGAAGCCCCCCCCCCCCCCCATCTCTTCCTCTCTCCCAGAGAGAGAGAGAGAGAGAGAGAGAGGGATGACAAGCTGATGAATGATGGATGTGCAATACTGTGGATGGGAGTGATTGACTTTCTTTCTCGCGCGCACACGAACACTCGAACGCACGCACGCACGCACGCACGCACACACGCACACACACACACACACACACACACACACACACACACACACACACACACACACACACACACACACACACACACACACACACACACACACACACACACACACACACACACACACACACACGTATGCCAGTGCCAACTTTACTGTAGATCTGCTGCACTGTTAGAACACAGATGAGCAGCTGCGCTTTCTGTGTGTGCATACAGTACCTGCGTGTGTGTGTGTGTGTGCGCACGCACACTTGCATGAGTGTGCCTGTGCCTGTGCCTGTGCGTACGTGCGTGTCTGTTAATCAATGCATATCCAACAACCAGGGAGAGGTCAGCCATGACAGCAGGGAGAGGTCAAGTACAAGGTCAACATGTCGATGTGATCTGAAGGACAGACCATAGGCGTTAGCCTAGTGGTTCTCAAAGTGGGGTCCGGGGACCACCAGGGGTCCTTGGGGGGGTTCCAGGGGGGTCCCCAGCTAAAGTCCTTCCTTTATTGAAAAGCTATTGTATTCAGTTTGGCAGTGTGACTCTGCTCCATGTGATACTGTGTCAGAATCTGAGATCACAAACCCCCCAGAAGCAGAGCATAAGATACAGAGTTATTGCATAACAATGAACCCTTCCAGGACATAAGTTAATATACAGATGAACAGACAATCCACAGAAACATAGAATCCACAGAACAAACATTTAAATATTGAGCCCTTCAAAGGCATAAGTTAAGATACACAGATATAACATCATACGACCACAGAATCGTATACATTTAAGTTAACATAGATGGCACGCCACAGGAGGAGGCTGGGGAGGTGGAGGGAGTTTTATAACAGACAGCTGTAGGAACGGAGCTGAGACCAATTCTGAGCATGAAGAGTGAACAGTGTTCTGATCTACTACTGTTGATGCTTTCACATTTGAATCCTGAAAAGTAACAGTTTTGGACATAATGAGGTTTCTCACCCGACAGAGACGAAATATATTCATCGTTTAACCCATTAAGACCTGAGGCCGATTCTACAAAACGTCTTCTAAATCCTAACAGTTTTTTGAAGAAAAAAAAAAACCTATGTTGCCGTCTGTGTTTCTCAAACTTTTTCATGTCAAGGACCCCCAAAATGATATGTATTTGGCCGCGGACCCCCATCTGAAAATATTTTGTTCCAGGGACCGCCAGAAGCAACGATTTGAGTTACAAATCTTTCACTTTAAAAAAAATATATATTCAAAGATTTGCACAAATTTTCTCGATTTTTCAAAAATAGCAGATCTACAAGCTCGTAGCGCGGCACTCGGTGCCGCGCTACGAGCTTGTATATCTGCTATTTTTGAATAGCCGAAGTGTAAAATAATGCTTTTTAGCTCAAATAAAAAAATGACACAGGTGCGTTCCAGGTCTGAACGGGCTAAATAAAAGAAAAGCAAAGAAACAAAACACAATCAAACTACGGTATCGCAGACACAGCCGCCGTGAAATAAAGCAACGATGGCCTTCAGCCTCACTCGAACAGCCAGGGGCCAGATCCATCACAGTAAATGGCAACGCAATCTTCGGTGCAAAGTGATCGTGGTCGGTGAGACAAGGGAATTGGATGTACCGTTTTCTCTACAGTTCTCATCTGAACTGTGAAGACAACACAGAGCAACAGAACACAGTTAATGCATAAGAATGGTCCCAGGTATAACAGCGTGTTCTTTTCAGTGCCAAGTAAATGGGGCAATATAAAAGAGCGAGGGGTGGGGGGGGGGGGGGGGGGGGTGCATATAGGTTTAAAGTGCTCATGTAGCCTAGTTGCTTATTTTGGGCTCGTTTTCATAGACCTGGTTGCTTATTTCCCTCGCAAAATCTGGCCAACACAGATTGGATTGGATATCCAATCAGTAGAGTGGGAACTACTGGATCTTAGCTTATGGCAGTGGTTCCCAAACTGGGGGTCGGGACCTCCAGGGGGGTCCCCAAATAATTTGGGGGGGGGGTCCCCAGATGACTAGCTTAATGTGCAACATTGTTTTCTCACTCAACAGTAAACAAACCAACATACAGTATAAGTGTATTAAGGCTATCTGCACATTTCAAAAGTTACAATTAGGCATAGAGGGGACCAAATTGTCAAATATTATTTAAGAAAGAGGCAAACATTGTGAAAATAGCCGATCTACAACAAAAATAGCTCACAACGCCTCGCGGTGCGAGGCGTTGTGAGCGATTCTAGAAATGTCTTCTAAATCCCAACAGTTTTCTGAAAAACGTATGTTTCTATATCAGTGGTTCTCAAACTTCTTCATGTCAAGGACCCACAAAACGATAGGAATTTGGCCGTGGACCCCCATCTCAAAATATTTTGTTCCAGGGACCCCCAAAAGCAAAGATTTGAGTTTAAAAAAAAATCGCTGTAAAAGAATATATATTCAAAGATTTGCACATTATGTTCACGATTTAAAAAAAAAAAGCAGATGTACAAGCTCGTAGCGCGGCACTCGGTGCCACGCTACGAGCTTGTAGATCTGCTATTTTTGAATAGCCAAAGTGTAAAGTAATGCTTTTTTAGCTCACATCAAAAAGTGACAAAGATACGTTCCAGGTCTTAATGGGTTAACAACCCCGTCGAGAGGTTTTCGCTTGACGACACGCATAACACCAAACCATGATGTGATGTTGAGGGTCATTATGGATTCCACAAAGGACTTGTGGAAAGCCTGCAGGATTGATGGTCGAACCTGAGGCTTCCTCATCTTCCTGAGGAAGAACAGTCGTGGTTTGGCACTTAGAGAGTGAATATCCTCGGCGTTGGTCTTTCACATTTTACATATAGATGAAAAGGTTTGTTGGCAGTGCGGGAGAGTCTATTTAGGAGGAGTCCGCCCATGATGCAATAATGCAAGTGATTGTCACATGACCAATGCCAAGCCGTTTAACCCATTGATACCTGGAACGCTTCTGTGTCACTTTAGATGCCTTTGGCTATTCAAAAATAGCAGATATACAAGCTCATAGCGCGGCACCGAGTGCCGCGCTACGAGCTTGTATATCTGCTATTTTTGAAAAATAGAGGGAAAAAAATGTTTTTCTTTCAAAAAAAATTTAGGATTTAGGAGACATTTCTAGAATCTTCTCAGGTCTTAATGGGTTAAGATGCATGTTTCAATGACACTGACACTGAAGGGCATAGAGGGGAAATGTAAATCCCCCATTTTTCTTGATTCCTTTTCTCTAGCTGACATTTAGGAGATTTCAACAGATAGTAGACAACAGATAAATCTCCGGTGAGCAGCGCCATAAACCATCTCTAACTTGGACTCAAACTACAAAGGGACACGCACAAATCTTCACGAGGAGGCGCACCCCCTACCTCCATCCGTCATTGTGTGTGTGTGTGTGTGTGTGTGTGTGTGTGTGTGTGTGTGTGTGTGTGTGTGTGTGTGTGTGTGTGTGTGTGTGAAAGTGATGACATTGTTTTGGGGGTCGTGCGTGTCTATGAAAAGGCACTATAGGGTGCAACTAATCAACTGAATAGATTATAAAAAATATATATCGATAATCAACTTCCATTTCAAAAGAAATCGACAATGGGACATGGTGTGAGTGAGCTTGTAGATCGGAAATTTCATGAAATAGTGAAAAAGTTGTTAATCAGACTAACATTGGTGGAAAAAGTACTCAAATGTTTAACTTTTAAGTTACTTAAAAGTATCAATACGGCAATGTAAGTACTCCGTTATACAAGCAAAAGTCCGGAATAACAAATTTACTTGAGGAAAAGTACCAAAGTATTGGTAACAAAATGTACTTAAAGTACCAAAAGTAAAAGTACTAAAATGTTTGAGAATAGCAGATCGGCTATTCTCAAATAGCCTACTGTAGGTATAACATAGGGCTAAAGTGGTTAATGTGTGTTTTATAATGTAATAATTTATATCTGCAAAGTAACTAGTAACTAAAGTTTTCAAGTAATTGCAGTGGAGAAAAAATAAACTATTTTCCTCTGAGATGTAGTGGAGTAGAAGTAAAAGTAATGAAAATTGGAAATACAGCAGCAAAGTAAAAGTACCTCAAAATTGTACTTAAGTACAGTACTTGAGTAAATGTACTTAGTTACTTTACACCACTGCAGACTAAGCACATCTTGATTAAAGATCTACGAGCTACTTGTGGATCTGCTACTTTTGATACTTTTGTGTGACGCTGTAGTATGATCAAATAGGCCGTTCAAATATGGAGATAAGAGGTTTCTGCCCGACAGCAACGATATAATCGATAGTTGCAGTCTCGATGCTAATCAATTATGTTTGTACAGGGCCAGACGGGGAACATAAATCAGGGTGGTACTGTAATTATAAATGACAGCATGCCCCGTCCAAATAGACATAAAAATAACAAAGTAACCAGAGAATTCAGCCAAAGCACGGCAACCAACTGATCCAGTCAGCCTGTGAAAGTAATACAAAGTAAAGCATTTTAAGAAATTGCTACATTGTGAAAGTCCTGACACGACCCATTGGCTGCAGCTGTCAGGATCCGAGGAAGACTCAGGGGAAGAGTTTCTACGACACACGGATTACATTTTTTCCCGCACTTGTGGCTCCCGCTCAGTGGTGGAAAGTAACTAAGTACATTTACTCAAGTACTGTACTTAAGTACAATTCTGAGGTATTTGTACTTTACTTGAGTATTTCCATTTTCCAATACTTTTACTTCTACTCCACTACATCTCAGAGGCAAATATTGTACTTTTACTCAACTACATTTATTTGAACACTTTAGTTACTAGTTACTTTTCAGATATAAATTATGATATAATGAAACATACATTAACCACTTTAAACCTATTTTATACCTTGGCTATTTGAAAATAGCCGATCTACAAGCTCACAACGCGTCGCATCGCGACGCGTTGTGAGCTTGTAGATCTGCTATTTTCAAATATTTAGTACTTTTACTTTTGGTACTTTAAGTACATTTTGATGCCAATACTTTTGTACTTTTACTTAATTTTTTTTTTGAATTCCAGACTTTTACTTGTAACGGAGTACTTTTACATTGCAGTATTGATATTTTTACTTAAGTAAAACATTTGAGTACTTTTTCCACCACTGCGTCCCGCCCGCTATGATCCAAGGATTACTACACTCCACAGTTCAAGAGTTACAGTATAGGCCAAAACGTAAAGTGGGCCGTTATAGCGCTATCACAAGGCAGATTTGAAACATAATGGTGGATTGAGTTCATTGGACGTCTGGCAGCGTGTATAAGACATTATATGACCCTGATCGGTGCAGTAGATTGCAAGATTGACAGACACACACACACACGCATACAACAAGCACACAGGCAAACGGGACGGAAATATTATCTGCTGTGTCCAGGCCTTTGGCCTGGTGTGGTGAAGATAACACTAAATCAACACAGGCGAGGAGAGATAAATTGAAGAGAAGAGAGGAGAAGATATATTTTTCTCTTATGGGAAATTGGCATATAGCACAATAGTGTACCATATTATAGCATACTATATTACATGGCACACTGTGCATACGTTGCTGTCGGGTCGAAACCTTGTATGTCCAAAACCGTTGCCGTTTTATTATTATTTTACAAATATAACATTGTGAAAATAGAGAAAAAATAGAGAACATTTTCATTGTGAGCTTGTAGACCTGCTATTTTCACTACTTTTGTGCGACATTCTTATATTTACGAAAAAACACAAACATTTGAAACACCAGGTTTCCACCAGGTTTCTGCCCGACGATAAGGAACGATATGGATGAGAGATTCTATTAGTGCCTCTTTTTCCCTCCAGGAAGCTCCGTTCCCTGCCCCTCCAGTGCCACCTGGCCCCGTCTCCTTCGCCAAGTGACTAAGTACAGTATGACCTTGGCTTGGCGAAGAGGGCGCGTTCTAAAATTAGACATCCGCCACTTAACACATTGGGTGCCAAAACCGTATATATACGGTTTTGCGCATACTAACGTTGAGTGCCAAAACCGTATATATACGGTTTTTGAAATTTTTTTTTTATTATTTTTTTTTTTTTCCTTCACAGCAACAGGAAATATCACTCCTACAAGATTTAGACTCCAATCCACCTCCTGGTTAACTTATGACTTCAAAAACCTGTATCTCGGCTCCTGTGCACTTTTTTTTTTTACAATGTTAATTTAACTATTTTCAACTGGCTGCAACTATGGAATGGATTTCCGAATGTTTTAAATTTTTTCCCCCCGATTGTACGAGACCTGTATGTGTGTAATGAGGGGATCACCGTGAGGACGGTGATCACTGAAAATATTTTGTGACTACTTGAAAAAGGTTCAAAATGTTTAAAAAGTCCTGGCACTCAAAGTATAATATTTTAATAAACCTCTGGCACCCAATGTGTTAAAACATGACACGACACCTGTAAAGGGTAGAGATATGCGGACAATTTCACTAATTGGCTGAGAAAAGTATACATAATTTGATTTTATGGCCGATGTGAATGATCCCGTGACCTGTGTGCACGCACGCACGCACACACACACACAACCAAGGTTGCCAGATCTGCTTATTATAATTTCCCCGCAAGATTTTATTTGAAAATAGCAGATCTACAAGCTCACAACGCGTCGCATCGCGACGCGTTGTGAGCTTGTAGATCTGCTATTTTCAAATAGCTGATGTATATGTTAAAGTGCTCATGTGGCCCATAGTCCCTTCTTTTAGGCTGGTTTTCCTAGACCTGGTTGCTTGTTTCTCTCACAGAATCTGGCAACACTGCACACAACACACACGCACACACACGACACACGCACGCACGCACACACGCACGCATGCACACACGTCACATGCACGCACACTAGTGCTGCACGATTAATCGAAAAAAGATCGTGATCTCGATTCAGACACCTATGCGATCTCGATTTTAAATTATGACGATTTTTTTTCCAATTAATTTTTATTTATTTATTTTTTGCTTAATATTTTTATATTTACAAGAGAATTGTGTGAGAATCGTGTGAGAATCGTGATCTCAATTCTTATGGAGGAAAATCGTGATTCACATCTGAGCAAGAATCGTGCAGCACTAACGCACACTGGCACAGAATGTATACCGTATATCCTTTGGTTCATCTATATACTGTATAGGCTTCTGTAAACAGCAAGCTTTTACATTTTGAAGCTTACGTTTCCCATTTAGACATAAAAAAACCATAAAGAAGCTAGTGTATAATGGTTGCCATTAAAACAGTATACTACAGTGGGTTCTGACAAGACTTCACTGTGTGTTCTTTTGAAATGACTAGAGGTTCGGGGCCAGTACGCGCCTCTCACACCCATGTCGTACCGCCGATCCGATCTCTATTATTTTTTAACTCTATGACTGCACTCCCTCGAGTCCTTGCCAAATGCGCGTACCGGCAATGACCATATATGGGCATGGCAGTCGGACATGTGGCTCCGGATCTCCATATATGCCAATTATGGGTGTATCGGGTTTGTTTATGGTTATATCTGAGTCATACTGTAGTGACGTGGCCAATTTTAATATAAGGATAAGCTACGAGTTGAGTTTTCATGAGCCCATAATGCTCTATCAATCTACCTTTGTTCCTCTCTCTCTCTCCATCTTTCTGTTTGTTGTCTGTATTTGGATGGGTGAATGGTAGGGTTGGCCTGGTGCGGTTTGAAAGAACATAAAAAATCGGTGAAAATAGCTTGTCAATTGAAAATAGGCGATCTACAAGCTTGTAGAACTGCTGTTTTCAAGCATGAATGAGGCTTTAGTTTGCTCTCATCTGAATTCCACGCAGGTTCACGGTTCCAGCTGTTCCATTATGCCCACAGAATTACTACAATTTCCCCACCTTCTGTTGTCGTTTTGCATCACTTAAGGTATAAACAAATGCATGAAAAAAAAACAATAAAGACGGACAGATGGAGGGATGGATGAATGATTGGATGACTCGGGGCGGAAGTGGCTCAGAAGGTATAGCATAGGAGCTCCCGGTTCGATACCCGGCTTCGATACTCCTGGCTTTTTTTGTGTCGGAAGTGTCCTTGAGCAAGACGCTGTGAACTTGACAGTGGTTGAAAAAGTACTCAAATGTTTTACTTAAGTAAAAGTATTGATACTGCAATGTAGAAGTACTCTGTTACAAGTAAAAGTCTGGAATAAAAAATGTACTTGAGTAAAAGTACAAAAGTATTGGTATCAAAATGGATTCAAAGTACCAAAAGTAAAAGTACCAAAATGTTTGAAAATAGCAGATCTACAAGCTCACAACGTGTCGCGATGCGACGCGCTGTGAGCTTGTAGATCAGCTATTTTCAAATAGCCTAGGTATAAAATAAGGCTAAAGTGGTAAATATATGTTTTATAAAGTAATAATTAATATCTGTAAAAGTACAATATTTGCCTCTGAGATGTAGTGGGGTAGTAGTAAAAGTACTGATAATTGGAAATACTCCAGTAAAGTAAAAGTACCTCAAAAATGTACATTACTTGAGTAAATGTACTTAGTTACTTTACACCACTGGGTATATAGCATAGGCTCCCGGTTCGACTCCTCCTCGCTTTCGTGTCGGAAGGGTCCTTGAGCAAGACGCTGTGAACTTGACTTGAATTGTCGCGTTTGCCATCAGTGTGTGAATGTGAATGGTTGAATGTAACATGCATTATAAAGCGCTTTGGGTAAAGGCACTATATGGAAATGCTGACTGTGTTTACTGACAATGACAAATGAACGAACAGGAGAATGGATGAACGAACCGCATAAATGTATACTTATAGTTGACTGGAGTGAGTAAATGAATAAGTCCCTATCTGACTCCAGACAAATGATCAGAACATAGCCAAAACGATCCATCAAATCCCTCGCGTGACAGAAGATGAATTACAACCTGCTGTCATGTAGGAAAATGGTCACCCCCGTTGCGAAACAGGCCTCTAAACTCCTTAACTGACAGAGTTTTTCAGATTTCTGGGCGTACTCTTCTTGGGTGATCCTGGGATCATTCACAGGCTGCGGAAGAGCGCCCTCTATCGTAAAACCACTGAAAACACAAATCTCGTCCATTGGCGGTGTGAGCCATTGCAAAATAAAACGAGAAATCTCGTCATTGGCAGTCAAAGAGTTAACCACGTGAACCCTAGCGTCCCTATTCTGGGCATGTCATATAATAGGTGAACATTCGGCAAAACAAGGCAAACATTAGTCCAAAATAGACATTCGAGGAAAATAGGTGAAACATTTGTCAAACATGTGTGAACATTTGTCAAAAAACAGGAGAACATTCGGTGAAAAGAGGCAAACATTCTGCAATACAGGCAAACTTGTGAATCTGCTATTTGACTTACGACACATCGTCTCTGTCGGGTGGAAACCTCATGTCAAAAACCGTTACTGTTCAGGATTCAAATTCAAAAATAGCAAAAGTAGCAGATCTACAAGCTCGAAACGTAGCTTCGAGCCGTGTTTCAAGCTTGCAGATCTACTTACTTTTGATGCTTTTGTGTGGCGCTGTGGTATGATCAAGTCAGGCGTTAATTTACGAAAAAAAACACACCGAAAGATATATGGAGATAAGAGGTTTCTGCCCGACAGCAATGATAAGTTGTATATTGGGTATATGTGCTACTTTTTTTTGCCACCCTCTAGTGCTTTTTTCTCTCTCTCTCTGAAATGAGATCGGAGCAGGATGGCTGAGCAGTGAAAGAGAGCTGAAAAGAGCTCATTCAGTTCAGAGAGGAGAGGAGGGGAGGAGAGGTGAACATACGGATAGAGACATGGAGAGGGGAGGGGTGATGAGAGAGAGAGGACCCGGTGGTGACTCAGGCTGGAGAGAGTAAAGGAAGAAAAAAACATAGGTTTATTCAGCTCACTAAACCATATGCCTAGGGGAGGAGAGGGGGAACGGAGAGGAGAAGAAAAAAAGAGAGGGATGGAGAAATGGAGGGATGCAGGGGGAGAGAGAGAGAGAGAGATTGTGTCATTGACTAAGAGAGTGGAGGGCGCACACACAACAGATGACGTCTTGGTTCAAAGGGACCGCAACGGCTTCTGGGACAAAAGAGCGAGGATTGGATTTCGGAAGTTGAAATCAAAGAGTATCGGGTATTAGAAGTACAATTAAGATAATACGATTCCTCACTGAAAACTACACTGACATAATCTCATGTATGGTATAATTGAACTTTCTGAGCATGAAGATGACACAAAATCCACATTATCATAAAAGCTCAATTGACATTGAAAAGGAAATTAATTTTCTTTGCTGGTTAATTGGATGCAAAGCGGATTCACTTTATTATTTTTAAATTCACTTGTTTTGTCAGGATTCGTTTTGTTTTGTCCATTGTCCATTTTGTCCAACACGCACAAAAACAGGCATGATACTAAAAACAGTGGTGGAAAAAGTACTCAAATGTTTTACTTAAGTAAAAGTATCAATACTGCAATGTAGAAGTTACAAGTAAAAGTCCGGAATAAAAAATAATGAACTGTAGTATAAAAGTATTGAAAACAAAATGTACTTAAGAAAGTACCAAAAGAGAAAGTACTAAAATGTTTGAAAGGGCTATTTTCAAATAGCCTAGGTATAAAATAGGGCTAAAGTGGTTAAAGTATGTTTTATAATGTGATAATCTATATCTGCAAAGTACCTAGTAGTAACTAAAGTTTTCAGATAATTGTAATGGAGTAAAAGTACAATATTTGCCTCTGAGATGTAGTGGAGTTGAAGTAAAAGTACTGAACATTGGAAATACTCCAGCAAAGTAAAAAAAAAATCCTCAAAAGTGTACTTAAGTACAGTACTTGAGTAAATGTACTTAGTTACTATACACCACTGACCAAAAATAACACCACACCATGACATTACAAAATAGTGCGAGATCAGACGCTGGTCGAGAGGGAGTGGTATGGCTCATTCACGGGCCGAGAGAGTGATGATGCATATAAGTCTCATCTTGAGGATTTGAAGTGACAGATGGATTTGGTCCCCTCAGTGACATTAACCCATTTAGACCGGGAACGCATGCATCTGTGTATCATTTTTAGAGTTATTTGGCTATTCAAAAATAGCAGATCTACAAGCTCATAGCACGGCACCGAGTGCCGCGCTACGAGCTTGTCGATCTGCATTTTTTTTTTTTATCGTGAACATTTTTGCAAACATCAAATGTTTGCACATTTTTTTTGCGATTGTTCTCTTTTTTTTTTACTCAAATCTTTGCTTCTGGGGATTCTACAAATGTCTTTAAATCCCACATTTTTTCTGAAAAACGTATGTTTCTATATCAGTGCTCAAACTTTTACTCGTCAAGAACCCCCAAAATGATATGTATTTGGCCACGGACCCCCATCTCAAAATATTTTGTTCCAGGGACCCCCCAGAAGCAAAGATTTGAGTTAGAAATGTTTGCTGAAAGATATATATATATATATTCAAAGATTTGCAAAACATTTCATGATTTTTCAAAAATAGCAGATCTACAAGCTCTTAGCTTGTATATCTGCTATTTTTGAATAGCCCAAAGTATAAAATATGGACAAAGTGGTTACACAGATGCGTTCCCGGTCTCAATGGGTTAAAAGAGAGAATAGAGATTATGGCCTCTTTAATTACGCCCTCCCGCTATCGTTTAATGATGTAACAGCGAGTCACCCGGCTAAGCGACTTCCATCAGTCAGAAACAATGATTCACAATAGAGAGAGGCAAAGTCACAGAATGTTAAGTGGGAGATAAACTGGCATGTGGTAACATTTAAAGGAACAGATACCGGCGGTCTGTTATGTTTTAGACCATTGATTATGACTCACAGTAAACGTGACATTACTGCTGACCATTTTACTAATCATACCGTTTAATAACGCAGCGATTCCCAATCTGTGGGCTGGGGCCCACATGGTGTGCCTTGAATAAATGTGCAAGTATAATAAATGTGGGCTCGCAAAACATTAAAGGAGTACTTCAATCACCCATTTTCATATAATTGCTCCACACTAATGCTCGTTATAATATGGTACCATTTTGGTCTACCCCTGTCTGTGTCTCAGGGGAGGCCTGTGGACAGTTCAGAAACCTGCCTACCAGTGACATCATCAATGGCGAGTCCAAGCTAATAGAAACGGCAGGTTTTCTATTCCTGGAAAGTTAGCATGCTATAACGGAAGCCAAAACATTTAATTGAAACCTTGTTTGAAAAAAAGAAAAACTGCCTGGCGATTATGTCTCTGGTCTAATGGTATTGAGGAAGCCATTGGATTCCATTAATGTCAGTAGAGTATGAAAATCAACTTGTCAAGGCTTGAACCTGGCTTGAGATGGAATCAGAATCACCTTTACTGTCACATCACAGGTTTACAGGTGTAAATAAATAGTAAATGTTTTTGGTAAGTGATCCATCATTGTCTCCGCCAGGCCGAAAGGCATGGCGAGAGAGTATGTTTTACCCCCTGTCTGTCCGTCCGTCCGTCCGTTTGTGTGTCCGTCCGTTTGTGTGTCCGTCCGTTTGTGTGTCCGTCCGTCCATCTGTCTGTGAACAGCTAATCTCAGGCACCGTTGGCCCGGTCGCTGCGAAACTGTGCACACACACTCCCTGGATGCCAATTCAGAACCTCTGCCCCAAATATTTCACATGGGCCTGTTATAGCGCCACCAGGAGGCCGATTTGTGCAAAACCCTTTTTTTTATTACTACTACAGATGTTATCCAAACATCCCACAAATCGGTACACAGTATCTCTATAGTCATGTGATCAAGACGGATCTGTCTGATTTTCCACATTCCATCCTGATTGGCTAAGGTTGGCTTCCAAAATGTGCAGGATTGGTCCATTTTGAACAAAATGCCTCAAATCATGAACGCAGCATGCGATTTCCGTGAAATTTCACACGCACATTCCCACTAGGCCGAGGAACAAATGCCACTTGAACGTTTTCAAATCAGCCTCATGGTGGCGCTATAAAAGGCCAATTTGCATTTTTAACTGTAACTGCACCGATCTGCGTGAAACTTTGCACGCATACTCCCTAGAGGCCAAGGAAAAACATCTGCCCTGCATTTTTCACATTAGCCTTTTATAGCGCCACCAGGAGGCCGACTTATGTAAAACACATATTTTGAGATTAAGCTTTCATATTTTATCCAAATTTCACGTAAATCGGTACACATGATCTCTATAGTCATGTGATCAAGATGGGTCTATTTGATTTTTCATTTTTTTATATTCCATCCTGATTGGCAAATTCTGAACATTGCTGGCCCACAATAACCTACCTGACCTGGCGGAGACCTGTGCTCCGAGGAGCACTTTTTCTAGTTTTGTAGTATTTTGTGCAGAAGAGAGAGGATAGAGGTAATCCAACACAAACTTACGTTATCCTTGTGTTTTCACCACTTGTCTTAAACCCTTGTAGTAGCGAGATTTATAGACTGTCAAATGTGTATTTATTCCACTTATATTCAACCTTGTAGAACATAGTCTAAATGAATAATCTCACACCAATAAGTGCTAATTTAGATTTGACAGCAGCTGTCAATTTAACAGCTGACTTCCCCCATGGACTACAACTTCTACTCTCTGTGTCAGCATAATAATCTATCCTAAGTGCATACTGTACTATACAATGGACGTCCTTAACTTAACCCATTTTGGGCAGGAACCACTTTTTGTGGTTCCTGTTGCTATGTACAGTATATATAGCAACATACCTTTTTTGTTATTTTTGAATAAATATTTGAAGTTTTTCAGAAAACTTTTAGAATCTGCCTCAGGTCTAAATGGGTTAACCAGTCAGCATTGTTATATATTGTACTGTCACTTAGTATCTAGCCTGTTCACATTTATCAACGTTAAGGGAGAGTATCTCTGGGTATAAAGAAGGGATGTCCGATATTATCGGCCTCCCGATATTATCATAAAAATGTCAATATTAAAAAATAAAAAATATGTTTATGGTGTGTGTGATATGAAATGTGACCTTACCATAATCACAGTAATCCTTAATCATATTCCATCATATTCAAGGGCTTATGCAGAGAAATGAGACTCCAGTCACTTTCAAACTAGAGCACTGCAGAGGGCAGTTGTATGTGTCTGTGTCCAGCTGACGCTCATTGACGCTCGTTAATGTTAAAGGCATCAAAGCAATTATGCTTCTGCACTGTCAAATAGGCCAACATCTAATCTAAGATTAATGGGAGTCATTCAAATGACCACCAGTGAGTCCCGGGACTCGCTTTATTGAAAACCTATCAATCACTGCATTATATTATATTTATTAGATATTATATTGATATTATAGCTATTTTATTTGATTAAATATGTAATGTTGTTACCTGATAATTGGTTGACTTTTGGTGAAATAACCCTGCATATATCGGTATCGGTTGATATCGGTATCGGAAATTAGGAGTTGGACAATATCGGTATAGCCTATCGGATATTGTAAAAAAAAAGGTCAATATCGAACATAAAGAGGGGTCGAAGACGACAACTCATGAGGCTTTGGGCACAGGGGGGCCATTTGCCCCGTCAGCAAGTTTAGCAAGCCAGTCTGTTTTAATTTTAGTTTAGTTTATTTTTTCAAGGCATTTACATTTTCAGTTAACTGATTTTTTGCCCAAACAAAACTTACTAAATTCATCAAAACATGTCTGCCTCTCTTCCTTTTTTTTTCATCACATATTTTACAGCCTTCGTTTTGACTGAAAAAAAGTTATAGACTGAAGGTTATTCAGATAAAAATTACGCCTTTGTCATTCAACTTAAAAATTCACCTTGCCCAAGTATTCAGACACATCAATTCATGTAACTAATTTCCATTCTACAATACCAATGTTAAAAAAAATTAAAGAAAGAAAGACATTTTTAATACAACTTTGTCAATCCTTGTGGAAGATACATTTTTCCCATTATACCCTATACTTGGTTCACCGGAGTCCCCTGGGGCTTTATACTAGGCCCCCTCTTATTTTCCAGAGTATACACCAAATATCTTTGCCGAAAATAGCCATGCGTCGCATTGTGACCTTATAGATCGGGCTATTTTCTCAAAATGATCGCCCCACAGAACAGGGACGCTAGGGTTCATGTGGTTAATGCCTTTTGAAGCGAGGATTGATTCGAAAAAGTCTAGCCGAAAATTGTCCCCGGAGAGTTACGGCCTTAGAGAAATCCTCCAGTTCAACATTCTTAGTCTAGAACACAGAGCTGGCTGGAGGGGTAGGCTGTTATAAAGAAGTGATAAAGCAGCCCTTCTTCTCCTAACTCTGAGGGTAATACATTATTCCTAGTATCCAATAAAACACTGGTTCTCATCCAGTGGTCCGTGGACCACCAGTGGTCCTTGAGGGGGGTTCCAGGTGGTCTTCAGCTAAATGATGGACAGTTGGTAATCAAATGGAGCCTTATAGATCTTTAACTCTTGAGAGCGTAAAATGAAACCAAATGGAGCCTTATGGGTCCATTTGGTGTCATTTTATGCTCTCAACGGGTTAAATTATTGTTAAAGATCTGCATTACTTAATTAAAGAATTGTTCTTTTGATCAACGTTTGACTGTTATCTCTCCTAATGGTAGCAACATCAATACAGCATGGAATTGTGGACAAAATCTTATCCAACGATAACAAAATATTTTAAGTCTTGGGTCTGAGAGGCTAAAATCTACGAGGTTGAATAAACAAATGGAGCCTCATTAACTTTAACTTTAACTCTTGAGAGCGTAACGTTACGGGTCCATTTGGTTTCATTTTACGCTCTTAACCAGTCTGCATTATTATATATTGTACTGTCACTTAGTATCTAGCCTGTTCATAATTATCACCGTTTAGGGAGAGGATCTCTGGGTATACAGAGGTGTCGAAGACGACACCCCAGGAGGCTTGGGGCTTGTTATTTTGATCAACGTTTGCCTGTTATCTCTCCTATTGGTACCAACATCAATACAGCATGGAATTGTGGACAAAATCTTATCCAACGATAACAAAGTATTCTAAGTCTTGGGTCTGAGAGGCTAAATCTCATCAAACGGTGGTCCGTGCCTCAAATGCTGAATAAATAATGGCCCTTGATATTAAAAGGGTTGAAAACCACTGACCTAAAACACTGGTTCTAAAACTCTCATAACTCTGAGTGTGTACAAATGGAACCATTTGTACACACTCAGAGTTACAGACCTGTAAGGAGTCCCTTTAGAACCCCAAATCAAGGAACCCTGAGGGTCCCTGGACCTCACTTTGAGAACCAAGTTTGTTTTCATGTCAAGGACCCCAAATTAATTATGTATTAGACCGCAGACCCCCATCTGATATAGTTTGTGCCAGGGACCCCAATACAAGATTTGTGCTCTTAAAATGATTACAAAATATTTCAAATTTGTCACTCTGAAAAGTATATAGGGTTATAGTGGTTTAAACTATGTTCATGCTATATAAACCCCCCCGGACACCCGGACACCCGGACCCCACTTTGAGAATCACTGCCCTAGAATATATTGCTGTGAAAGACCAAGCACGCTGCCAGGATAGGAATAAAACTGTGGCACAAAGAGGTGCCCGCCGCATTTGACTTGACAGGTTGCTCCAAAACACTGTGACCTCGTATTTGAGCGCCTGCCCTGTGCAATAAATAAACAATGCAGAATAACACGACAGTTGCACTTTGGGTGTTGAAAGGTCTCCTTAGTAATGGGGAATGAGGTCAAACGGATGATTCAGTCGCCATAATATAAACTGTATTATCCTTCATGGTGTATTTATTATTCTCTGAGGTCTAATATCCCCCCGCACACACACACACACACACACCTACAGCGTGAACACACACACACACACACACACACACACACACACACACACACACACACACACACACACACACACACACACACACACTCTTAGAACCCGTTCTCCATATTTTGGATACAGTATGTCAACATAGGTGAAATTGTTAAGTGGTGGCAGCCACTTCTACAAGTTACTCTGTGTATATGTACAGCGTGTATGCACGTCTGTATGTCTCCATGTAGCATGGCATGACAATCTGCAACTGATTACAACTCACTTCCGTCCGCTCCAATGATAGGATTTGGAGAAAAAAAAAAATATACTTTTTTATAGTGGTCAAAACAAGCCATTTTCGACGGGCGATCACTCTGCAATGGCGGATGGCGGTAGAAATATTATTGTTCCAGTCGTTAGACGCCCTTTGTTTACGTCCGGGTACTCGTGGTGGCTTCTACAGCTCTAAAACGATCGGCATAAACGGTAAGAAACGCTGGCACTCGATGTACCCTGTTTTAAAAAACCTCTGGCACTCGATGTGTTAAATACCTGGCCGCGATTTGCTTCAGGTTGCTTTTGAGTTGCTTCAAGTTTGCTTCTAGTTTATATATATACCTCAATGAAATAAACTCATCAAAGGCACCGCTTACTTCACACAGGGGTGTGATTTTTCCCCAAAAGTTTTGAAAGCACCAAATGGGGCTTTAAGTGGATAACAAACACACTCATGTACACAAGTCTGGCTTAGCTTTAGGGGAAAGAGAAGTCAGTGAGCAGCAGCATATCGTCTCTGTCGGGTGGAAACCTCATATGTCCAAAACTGTTACTTTTCAGGATTCAAAGCATCAAAAGTAGCAGATCTACAAGCTCAAAACGTGGCGCGAAGCGGCGCGTTTTGAGCTTGTAGATCTGCTACTTTCGAGGCTTTTGTGTGACACTGCAGTATGATCAAGTAGGGCGTTAACCCAGTCAATCCGGGAACGCATATGTGTAATTTCAGATTTCTTTGGCTTTCTTTGGCTATTCAAAAATAGCAGATAGACAAGCCAAATACATTTCTAAAATCCTTACAGTGTGTTGCTATATCAGTGGTGCTCCAACTTATTCATGTCAAGGACCCCCAAAATGTATTTGGCCGCGGACCCCCAACTCAAAAAAATCTTCCAGAGACCTCCTGAAGCAAATATTGGAGTTAAAAATGTTTGCTTAAACATTTTCACGATAACAAAAAAAATAGCAGATCTACAAGCTCATAGCGCGGCACTCGGTGCCGCGCTATGAGCTTGTAGATCTGCTATTTTTGAATAGCCAAATAAATCTAAAAAATTACACAGATGCTTTCCCGGTCTTAATGGATTAATTTACCAAAAAAAAAACACAAAACGTTGGAACATGGACATAAAAGGTTTCTGCCCCCAACGATATCTTCATCTTACCTTCATGAATCAGTGTATAGCATGGTGCTTTCTGTGACTATTACAGTATATGCTCTAATCCACTAATCCTCTGGCTGCTGCTGCTGCCTCCTACAAACACCAATAACCACAGCACCAGTAGAGCACAAAGATATCAGTCCAGTTCCACGCTTCAACAGAGGCAAGGCAGGTAGAGTACTAACCCTTTCAGACCTGGAACGCATCTGTGTCTTCAATTTTAGATTTCTTTGGGCTATTCAAAAATAGCAGATCTACAAGCTTGTGCCGCGCTACGAGCTTGCAGATCTGCTATTTTTGAAAAATCGTGAAAAATGTGTGCAAATCTTTGAATATATATATATATATATATATATATTTATTTTAAAGCGATTTTTTTTTACTCAAATATTTGCTTCTGGGGGGGTCCCTGGAACAACATATTTTGAGACGGGGGTCCGCGGTCAAATATGTAATTTTGGGGTCCTTGACGTGAAAAGGTTTGAAAACCACTGATATTATAGCAACATACATTTTTTTCTTAGGATATTTGTTAGGATTTAGAAGACATTTATAGAAGCAAAGATTTGAGTAAAAAATGTTTGCTTTGAAAATTACTTAAAAAAAAAATCCATGATTTTTCCAAAAAATTGCCAAAGAAATCTAAAATGACACATATGCGTTCCAGGTCTTAATGGGTTAAAGCCCACAGGCTATCCTATACCACTAAAAAAAGAGGTTAACAGTTTTGAAAAGTATCATAGCCTCTGTGAGGAGGATATGAGGAGACATGAGAATGGAAAATAAGAGAGAGAGTTTGTGGCAGAGGTGGAAAAGTACTGTAATGTTTTACTCAAGTAAAAGTATCAATATTGCAATGTAGAAATACTCTGTTACAAGTAAAAGTCCGGAATTCGACATGTAAAATTTGTATCAAAATGTACATAAAAGGACCAAAAGCAGAAAGTATACTCATTATGCAGAATGTCCCATTTCACGAGTTTTCAAATGTATAAAATCATTTGAAAATAGCAGATCTACAAGCTCAGGATGTGTCGTATCACAACGCATCGTGAGCTTGTAGATCGGCTATTTTCAAACGGCCGAAATGTGATGTACAGTATAGGGATGTAAGTGGTCAGTGCATGTTTTGAAATAATAATCCAAATCAAAAAGCAACTGGTAACTATAAAGTTTTCAAATAATTGTAGTGGAGTAAAAGTACAATATTTGCCTCTGAGATGTCGTGGAGTAGAAGTAAAAGTACTGAAAATGGGAAATACTCCAGTAAAGTAAAATATACCTCAACATTTTACTTAGTTTACTTTACACCACTTGTCCTCAGAAGCTGAAGCATATGGGTAGGGGCGAGCGGTGTTGCCAGATTCTGTGAGAGAAACAAGCAACCAGGTCTAGGAAAACCAGCCCAAAAGAAGCGACTATATGGGCCACATGAGCACTTTAACATGTACATCAGCTATTTGAAAATAGCAGATCTACAAGCTCACAACGCGTCGCAATGCGACACGTTGTGAGCTTGTAGATCGGCTATGTTCAAATAAAATCTTGCAGGGAAATTATAATAAGCAGATCTGGCAAACCCTGGGGGCGAGCGGTGCTGCTGGGGTCAGGTGGATTAGTGGCAGGATGAGCTATGTTGAATATCAAGTAAATATCATTTCTCTCTCGCTCGCTCTCTCTCTCTCTCTCATATTGCACTTTGTGGGGCTCTGCCTCTCTGCAGACTCTGTACTGTATTCTCTCTGTCTGTCTGTCTCTCCCTCCCTTCCTGAACATCTGGAGCCGTGGTTTGTTTTGTGTGCTGTTCAGGAACAAGTGACAAAAAAAACCCTGTAATCTCCAATTATGAGTAGAATCAGGTTGTGGACCTGGCAGTTCATGAGATGTCAGGCCTCGATGAATCCCATCCCTTTTGTTTATGGTTAGTTTATTTTGTGCTTTCTCTCTTTCTTTGTTTTATTTCCGCAGGGGACATTGAAACTTCTCCAGATGGCCCATTCAGGGATATATAAGCTTCCATTGGCAACATGGCCAATTACATTAACCATTTCCCTGTACATAAGAATGAGTAAGGTGGGGGGGCAAAGTGGCAGAGAGAGACAGACAGACAGAGAGAGACAGACAGACAGAGAGAGACAGACAGACAGAGAGAGACAGACAGACAGAGAGAGACAGACAGACAGAGAGAGACACACGCATGCACACGCACGCGCACACACACACACACACACACACACACACACACACACACACACACACACACACACACACACACACACACACACACACACACACACACACACACACACACACACACACACACACACACACACACACACACACACACACACACACAGAGAGCTTGCCAGGAAACACAGTCGGACAAGCAACAGAATAGTGAAAGTAATGGGGAAGGGCCTGGTTAGAAAGACAGACTACCCTGCAGACATAACAGGGGGTTCAGTTGGACACAGATGTGATATTAGCAGCCCTGCACTGGGGCGGGGGGGTGGGGGGGGGGGGGGGTTGATGACATCCAAGCAGGACACCCCAGGAGGCACAGCGTCGCGCCGCGTGGCTCTGCAGCATTCTAAGTCCCAACCGTTAACGTTTGGTGAATCTTAAACAGTGGTTCTCAAAAATGTTCATGTCAACACAGCACAAAGCCACACACGGACCCTCTCCCTAGCACACAGCCACACACGGACCCCCTCCCTAGCACACAGCCACACACGGACCCCTCTCCCTAGCGCACAGCCACACACGGACCCCTCTCCCTAGCACACAGCCACACACGGACCCCTCTCCCTAGCACACAGCCACACACGGACCCCCTCCCTAGCACACAGTCACACACGGACCCCCTCCCTAGCACAAGGGTTCCCAAACTTAATCCCCAATCCCCAAATAATCATATTTGAACTGACAAGCACTTGGAATTGTAGGCATTTAGTTTGACTCGGTTCCACAGATAAATATTGTGAAGTTAGCCGAACTACAAGCTCACAAGAGATTGTAGATCGGCTAACTTCACAATGTTTGCCTTTTTCTTACGTAGTGTTTAGCAATTTGGCCAATTTGGTCTTAAAAGTCATTAAATTGTCACTTTAGAAATGTGCAGGTACCCTGTATACACTCATACTGTATGTTGGTTTGTTTACTGCTGAGTGAGAAAACAATGTTGCACATTAAGCTAATCATCTGGGGACCCCCCAAAACAATTTGGCGTACCCCCCTGGGGGTCCCGACCCCCAGTTTGGGAACCACTTCCCTAGCACACAGACAGACACAACAAGCTTTAGCTTTCACCTCACACATCAAATAGTTTATCTGTTCAATGAGCTTTTTAATCATTGGCAGCTGTGTAATGGAAACCAGCGAGTCCTATATCTACACAGGGCAGGTTCAGATTAAGGCTCAGATTCAAAACAGAGACACACACGCGCGCGCGCGAGCACACGCACACGTCGTACACGTACACGTACACTAGGGGTGGGACAATATATCGGTATATCGATATATCGCGATATTTTTGTGACACGTTGTTTTTCCTACTCTGTATTTGTGTAATGATGATTTTGAACCGTTTGGTGCTATTTTATGTGTTTATGAATTGAATACAAGGACTATCGTGATATATCGTTGGTGAATTTTCATGCAATATATCGTGATATCGCAATATATCGATATTTTCAGATATGGTGATATATCGTTGGTGAAATTTCTTGCAATATATATCGAATATCGTGATATTCGATATATATTGCACACACACACGCGTACTAAGGGCAGACATGGACATGGACATGCACATCTGTACAAAGCCACTTCATGCACAGCAAAATCCTCAATGTCAATGTAACCCTGACACTGTAAAAAACTTTGGAACCAAATGGATAGTGCAGTTTGCTTTTTTTCTGCTATCATCTAGGGGTGGGACGATATGGGTATCTCACGATGTGGCGATATTAGGCCCTCCATAACAACAATATCACGATATTCGATATATTGCGATATCACGATATATTGCATGAAATATATTCCAACGATATATCACGATAGTCCTTGTATTCAATTCATAAACACATAACATAGCACCAAACAGTTCAAAATCATCATCACACAAATACAGAGTCGGAAAAACAACGTATAAAAAACTTTTTGTATATATATTCTTTTAACTCATTCACTGCCACTGACGTAAAAAACGTCTTTTTTTTTACCCAAAGACCAAGGAGATATGATTTTTCGAAGATCTAGACTCCCATCCACTTCCTTGTTAACTTAAAACTTAAAATTTCTGTATCTCGGCTCCTGAGTACTTTTTTTTTTTCAATGAAAAATCTGTGGCAGTGGGCAAACGCGGCCAGCAATAACTGTGGCAGTGAATGAGTTAATATCGATATTTTTCGGCAGTATATCGATTATTTATCGCGGGAGGAAGTATCGTGATATATCGCGATATCGATATATCGTCCCACCCCTACTATCATCACACTTACTCCACGAGGTCAATAAAAGCCGTCTCTATCCATCCCACGGGTCGAGCCGACGCGGCCGCAGCACGGCCACTGGAGGATGAAGAAGAGCGTTCAGCCTGGTCCCGGGCCTGTTTGAACTCCTCAGTGTCCTCCATGGGGCCCGGGGGCTGCCGGGGGCCCGCCGCCGATGATCCAAGACACGGAACAAAGAAAATGCTCGTCCAAGAGGAAGAGCCGGAGTAAGACGAAGAAGAGGAGCAGGAGGAGGAGGAGACGCTATCGGACGTCTCCTCCTCCGGCGGCAGGAGAGGCAGTCCGTCCTCCAGGTTCATGATGCGTTAAGGGAGAGACGTTAAACGAAGATAATGACCGCACGACCCAACGGAGCGACGATGGAACGGGAGATGTTTAATGTGAGGGCCAAGTTGGGGGGGAGATAGTTATGGAGAGATATATAGAGAGAGAGAGAGAGAGGGAGGGAGGGAGGACGGGGATGTAGACAGAGGAACAAAATATAATGTAAGAAAGGGAATGGGAGAGGTGTAGAGGAGAAGAGAGAATAGAGGTCAGGATGATGGAGAGAAAGAATTAAAAGAAATACCAGAAAGATGGGGATGGTTGGATGAGGATTAGAATTCCAAACAACTCCGCGAAAGGTCTCGCACAAATACACACTGTACTGAGGGGAGTGGGGGAGAGAGAGAGAGAGAGAGAGAGAGAGAGAGAGAGAGAGAGAGAGATAGAAAGAGCAGATTTATGGATGGAGAGAGAGAGAAGGGGAGGTGGGAAGTAAAACTTTATTAGGGACGGGACGTCAGAGATACAACACCCACCACACACCAGATAAAAGATCTGTCAGCGTACAGCGTGTGTATGTGTATGTGTGTGTGCGTGTGCGTGTGTGTGTGTGTGTGCACGTGTGTGTAAAAAGCTGTTGCAGTAATCAAGGTGAAAGTTGAACGCGGTGCCACTTCACCACCCAGGTGATAACTCAAATGTCATTACATCCCATTTCCTCGCCTCATCAATTGGATCAAGCTGTAAGTGGATACAGTGAGTGGCGGTACGTTACTGGAGAGAGAGAGAGAGCAGCTTTTTACTGCTGCCTGGAGATGATGCACAGACAACTTTAACCCACTCAACCCGGGAACGCATCTGTGTCATTTTAAGATGTCTTTGGCTATTCAAAAAAAATAGCAGATAGCTTGTAGATCTGCTATTTTTGGAAAATAATTTGTGAAAATGTGTGCAAATCTTTGAAAAAATATATATATATTTAACTCAAGTCTTTGCTTCTGGGGGTCCCTGTAACAAAATATTTTTAGATGGGGGGGCCGCAGACAAATACATATCATTTTGGGTGGTCCTTGACATGAAAAACTTTGAGAACCACTGATATTATAGCAAAAGAAATTAGAATTTAGAAGACATTTGTAGAATCCCCAGAAGCAAAGATTTGAGTTAAACATTTTCACCTTAAAAAAATATACATATTCAGAAAAAATAGCAGATCTACAAGCTCATAGCGCGGCACTCGTAGCCGCGCTACACGCTTGTATATCTGCTATTTTTTTGAATGAGCCCAAAGTATAAAATAATAGTTAATAACTTATAGCTTAAAATCTTAAATGACACAGATGCGTTCCCGGATTTAAAAGGTTAAACCGGTGGTTCCTGTGGGTTATATGATAGCAGTGGGACGGAGTGGACCGGCTCGGGTTGCACTGATAAGCAGTTCATTATGGGGAAACCGCTACCATTCCCAATAGAATTAGCAGCCACCGCTAAAAACCCATAAAGATTCCGGGTATCGGGAAAGCTATCTATGGTAGCCAGCCTCTCTCTCTCTCTCTCTCTCTCTCTCTCTCTCTCTCTCTCTCTCTCTCTCTCTCTCTCTCTCTCTCTCTCTCTCTCTCTCTCTCTCTCTCTCTCTCTCTCTCTCTCTCTCTCTCTCTCTCTCTCTCTCTCTCTCTCTCTCTCTCTCTCTCTCTCTCTCTCTGCTCAAGGAGTAAGGCCCTTTCTTGAATGTGAATCGTTCTCCATTTAGACCTGAGACCGAGGTCTAAAAATGCCTTCTAAATCCTAAACAGCAGATGTACAAGCTCGCAGTGAGCTTGTAGTTATTGTAGTTTCTCTATTTTTGAGAACCACTGTTCTAAATCCTAAGAGTTTTTTGAAAAATTTATGTTACTATACAATACGTATATAGCTAAAATGACAGATGCTTTCACGGTTTTAATGGGTTAAATCACTGTATCCCAAACAGTGGGTTGGGACCCATGTTTGGGTCCTGGACTCATTTGTATGGGTCGCAAGTAAATATCCCCCTATTTTGTTTCCTACATAAAATAATTATGTATATATTTCAAAAGATTTTCATCAATTAAAAACTTTTTTTTTTCAAAAGTAGGTCTATTTTATATTTAAAAAAAAAAAAATGTCCATTGTGGAGTTTCACTGGGAAACCGCCCGACAGGTAGGCACCTCACCAGGGAGAAACAGTGGGAGAGAGACAGAGAGAGACCTGGCAGACAGCACCACAGCCTAGGCCACGTCATCGAGGGGCGGTACCTACCTCTCCTCATCATGAATCAGCCCCAACTCAGTGCACCTGTGATGACCGGCTAGGTGTGGCGCCCAAGCTACAAACACAGACGCTCTCTCTCACTCTCCACTGGCTCTCCTGGTGAATGGACAGGTGCTCGGGCGGTAAGTGAGAAACTCAAAAGAATGTCTCTTTTATTTTATAGGCAACCTGCGGAACGTACTAAATGCATGGATTGTGAATGTGAAAGGAAACCCCGACCCCGGGAAGAACCTGTGTTAATGTTTGCGTTATTTTATGATTTGAGTTTGAAAAAGAAAAACATAAACAATGCTCTCTGAGCCAAACCTGCAATAAATGCCCTTTATTGGGTTTGTACCCTGCCTCTCTGTGTCTTGGCCTTGATCAGTGTCCCACATATGGTGGAGAATACGGGTACACTGATCTACGTCAACCCACAGCATGGAGCACGCGTCCGCTTTAACGGCGCTACTGAAAAGCCAAACTGACTTGCAGACAGCGGTACAAAAATTAATTGACAGGATCTCCCGAGATGTTTCTGTTACTCGCGCACCACGGGAGGTGCTCACTAAATTGTCACCTGACGATGATATAGAAGCATACTTGGAGGTGTTTGAGCGCACCGCAGCCAGAGAGAGATGGCCGACGGCAGAGTGGGCCTCGCTCTTGGCACCTTTCCTCACAGGTGAAGCGCAGCGGGTCTGCCGGGACCTGACCTTGGCAGACGCTAGAGACTATCGTAAGCTGAAGGAAGCTATATTGGCCAGCCAGGGCTACAGCCTGCCCGCCAGAGCGCAGCGTTTCCACCACTGGGCCTACCAGGCGGCCCAGCCACCTCGGCCCCAAGTAGCGAGCCTGTTACGCATTACGCACAGCTGGCTGACGAGCGGAGGAGAGCCCCCCATAATAGACCGAATCGTCATAGATAGATGCATACGTTCCTTGCCGCCTGACGCCCGCAGATACGCCTCGCAGGTGAGCCCGAGCTCCCTGGAGGCACTAGTAGCTCTATTGGAAAATCACCAAGTCAGCGTGGAGATGATGAAGTCCACCCGGGCCGACGCACCAAAAGCGCCGACCGACGAGAAGCCCAGCCGCGACCGGCGGAGGACCCAGCAGCCGAACCCGTCCTCCACCCGCACCGACGCGGCCGTCGCAGAGGGCCCCGGCCGGGGCGCACAGCAGCGGCGCTGCTATGTGTGTGGTCAGGCCGACCACATTTCCTGGTCCTGCCCCGACCGGGACCGCGACGCCTCGATGGGGACCGCTGCCAGCTCCGACGCAGCCCGACCGTGCCTGCACACCGGGACGGGACCTCGCCGCCACGCTCGCCTGCCGGTGAAGATCGACGGTGCCGACGCCCATGCGCTCCTCGACTCGGGGAGCGCTGTCACGCTGGTCCGCGCCGACCTGGCGGGCCGGCTCTCCACCACCACGGTGCCGGTGTCCTGCGTACACGCCGATGTCCGCCACTATCCGGTGACGCAGCTCCGGGTCCAGACGCCACGGGGTGACGCCGTGGTACCAGCCGGAGTGGTACCAAACCTGCCCGTGCCGCTGCTGATCGGAGTGGACTGCGTCCTCTTCGACCGATACTGGAAACCTGGCCTACAGAAGAAACCACCACATCGCCGGCGCCACCGTGCTGCGCGCAGCGGACCCCCAGCTCCACTACACGCCTGCCCGGCGTTTCGCCCCACCTCTCCCGGCTCCGAGAGTGGCACCTCTCCCGAAGAGGCCCCACACACCGCAGCGGCGGAGGAAGAGGAGGCGAGTGCAGCAGAAGAGGAGGTCCAGTCTCCGCCAGGCCGCGACGCCTCGACTGCGGCGAGTGACCCTGACCCGTTTGCCGAATTCCCCAGGCCCGAGATGCCCGAAGCCCCGAGGGGGGGGGAATTCGCCACCGCCCAATGGGTCGATCCCACGTTGGACATGGCGCGCCAGAACGTGGCCGCCATCGACGGGAAGAAATGTGACGGGGTGAGTACGCTGAATCCCCCGTACTTTCTTGTAAAAAATGGACTGTTGTATAGAGGGGTGATAGACAAGGGGGGGGAAACGATAGAACAACTGCTTGTACCTAAAACATATGTGTCACGAGTCCTGTACCTAGCACACACGCACCAGTTGGGTGCCCACCTGGGAGTAAAAAAGACATACGAGCGCATTTTGGCCCGCTTCTACTGGCCCGGTGTTAAACGGGCCGTAGAGGACTTTTGCAAGGGCTGCCCGGAGTGTCAGAAAACCGCCCCCCGACCCACGTTTCACAACCCACTGGTCCCGCTGCCCATCATCAACACACCACGAGCCGAGTTCTCACGGCTCGCCATGGACATCGTGGGACCACTACCGAAGTCTGGCCGGGGCCACCGCTACATTCTGGTAATACTTGATTATGCTACTCGCTATCCAGAGGCTATTCCCCTACGGACCGCCTCGGCCAAAGCAGTGGCCCACGAACTGATGATGATGTTTAGCCGGGTGGGAATAGCCGAAGAGGTCCTCACTGATCAAGGCACATGTTTCATGTCTAGAGTAATGACACTACTGTACAAATGGCTAAAAGTAAAACGTATACGCACCTCTGTCTATCACCCACAAACTGATGGTCTCGTTGAGAGATTCAACCAGACACTTACATTTTTTTTGAAAAAACTAACTGATGTCGACGGGAAAGACTGGGACCAGTTGATCCCATTTGTCCTATTTGCCATCAGGGAGGTGCCGCAGGCGTCCACGGGGTTCTCGCCTTTCGAACTCGTGTATGGCCGGAGACCCCGTGGATTGCTTGACATCGCCAAGGAGACCTGGGAGAGTCAACCCTCCCCCCACCGCAGCGTCGTGGACCACATCGAGCGCCTCCAGGCCCGGGCCAAGGCGATCTGGCCGTTGGTGCGTGAGCATATGGAGCAGGCACAGCGGGACCAGGCGCGCACGTATAACCGCGGCGCCACGCTCCGCGAGTTCCAGGTGGGGGAGAAAGTGTTGGTCCTCGTCCCGAGCAGCGAATGCAAATTCCTGGCGAAATGGCAAGGACCCTATGAAGTGGTAGAGAAGATGGGGCCCGTCGACTACAAGGTGTGCCAGCCCGGCCGGAGGAAGGGTCACCAAATCTATCACGTAAACATCCTGAAGAAGTGGAACGACGCCCCGCCGCTGGCCCTGCCCGCCCTGCTCGCCACAGCCGCCCCGCCGAGCCTGCCCCCGGCTCCCCTCGGAGAGGACCTCTCCCCCGCACAGTCCCAGGACCTCAAGGAGCTGCTGGGACGGAGCCGTGACGTCTTCTCCGACTTACCTGGGCGGACGAACGCCATACGTCACGACATACGCACCACGGCGGGGAAAGTGGTGCGCCTACGGCCGTACCGTATCCCAGAAGCCAGACGGGTGGCGATTAAAGAGGAAGTGACCAAGATGTTGGAGCTCGGCATCATCGAGTCGTCGTACAGCCCCTGGTCCATCGTGATAGTACCCAAGCCGGACGGCTCCCTACCTAACCTAAGGTACTGGACGCCCTCAGACGCGCCGGGCTGACCGCCAACGCCAAGAAGTGCCGCCTCGGCCTGACGGAGACCGACTACCTCGGCTACACAATTGGCAGGGGCTGCGTAAAACCACAGACGCGCAAGGTGGAGCGCGTCCGGGACTGGCCCCGTCCCGTCACGAAAAAACAAGTAAAGTCATTCCTCGGCTTAATTTCGTATTATCAAAAATTTATTAAAAACGACTCTACTGTTGCAGCCCCACTGTATGAGTTAACACGACAGAAACTGCCACACCACGTCTCCTGGACGGCCGAAACGGAGGTGGCGTTTCAGCGGCTGAAGAGCGCACTCTGTGAGGAGCCGGTGCTGAAGGCCCCCGACTTCGGCCAGCCGTTCCTCCTCCACACGGACGCGTCCGGCACCGGGCTTGGCGCCGTCCTCGCCCAGGTCATTAATGGCGAGGAGCACCCGGTGACGTATGTGAGCAGAAAACTATTAGATCACGAGAAAAACTATGCAACAGTTGAAAAAGAGTGTCTGGCGGTGAAGTGGGCCATACACCACCTCCGCTATTATCTGTGGGGCCGCACTTTCACTTTCATTACAGATCATGCACCTCTAAAATGGATGGCGACCAATAAGGACCGGAATGCCAGGGTGACGCGCTGGTTCCTAGAGCTGCAGGACTATAACTTCAAAGTGGAGCACCGGCCCGGGAAGGACATCCCGCACGCAGACGCGCTATCCAGGATGTATGAAGAGGAGGAGAATGAAGCCCCCGGCCCAGGCGGTGGGCTTAGGGGGGGGATATGTGGAGTTTCACTGGGAAACCGCCCGACAGGTAGGCACCTCACCAGGGAGAAACAGTGGGAGAGAGACAGAGAGAGACCTGGCAGACAGCACCACAGCCTAGGCCACGTCATCGAGGGGCGGTACCTACCTCTCCTCATCATGAATCAGCCCCAACTCAGTGCACCTGTGATGACCGGCTAGGTGTGGCGCCCCAAGCTACAAACACAGACGCTCTCTCTCACTCTCCACTGGCTCTCCTGGTGAATGGACAGGTGCTCGGGCGGTAAGTGAGAAACTCCACTATTTTCCCTTTACCTATGTGACATTGCTAAAGTGAAATTGGAAACTAAAAGAATGTCTCTTTTATTTTATAGGCAACCTGCGGAACGTACTAAATGCATGGATTGTGAATGTGAAAGGAAACCCCGACCCCGGGAAGAACCTGTGTTAATGTTTGCGTTATTTTATGATTTGAGTTTGAAAAAGAAAAACATAAACAATGCTCTCTGAGCCAAACCTGCAATAAATGCCCTTTATTGGGTTTGTACCCTGCCTCTCTGTGTCTTGGCCTTGATCAGTGTCCCACACCATAAATAAATAAATAAATCAAAAACGCTTAAGAAGTTGTGAAAACAGCAGCTCCACAAGCTCGCAACGCAACGCAACGCAGCGCGAAGCGAAGCGTTGTGAGCTTGTAGATCTGCTATTTTCATTCGTTTTGGGTCCCACGGTGAACGTCTAATTTCTCTTTTGGGCCTCGGAGTTTGGGAACCAACCGCTGGGTTAACATAAATAACTCAAGACACCTTACTTTGCTGCTTGACATGTTGGAGAGATTTTTATATGTTTGTGTAACCGACCGTAAGGCCATTATTTTTCACAGTGTGCCCCATCCTCACCTCAATTCTAATGCCTGTCTCCCAGTCAGCTATTCTGGCATCAATCCTCGACTCCACAACTGCCGGTAGTTTTGCTGAGATCCTTCAGACCTCTGCATCACTTCCCTTTAACCCATTAAGACCGGGAACGCATCTGTGACATGAAAAAGTTGAGAACCACTGATATAGAAATATACGTTTTTTTCCCCCCAAAAAACTGTTAGGATTTAAAGACTTTCAAAATATATATATTCAAAGATTTGCACAATTTTTCATATTCTTTAAAAAAACAAAATTGCAGATCTACAAGCTCATAGAAATCTAAAAATGACACAAGATGTGTTCCCGGTCTTAATGGGTTAAACTAAATCCTCTCCAGAACACCAGATGACCTGCAGTTTCAATAATACCTCCACAGCTATACCCATGTTTGTGGGCAAATAGAGTCCTGGAGTCCTGGCCATGACAGTGGGATAAAAACTCCTGGAACATTGTTTTAAAGTTGGACGGCTCATGTCTTCTGAACAATCGAGGAGGAAATATGACTTGTCAAACAGGCTTTTTTTTCTCATTGTTTTGCAACTGAGGGATTATCTCAGAAGGACTCTGGGTCCGGACACGCTGTGTTTACTGATGTGGAGAATGTGTTACGTACAGTTGTGAACAAAAGTTTACACGCATTTGTAAAGTTACATGTACTGTATCTATGAAATGTAAATGTTTTTTTCCTTATTGAATTAATAAAAAAAATATATATATATATTTTTCATAAATCGGAAAAAAAAGAATGGGCTTTAGATTTGTGGCACCACAAAATGGCCGCCACTGCTATGCAGTACATGAACACATTTTTCCCCTTCCACTAAAAGGTCTTATACATTGAAGTTCCTAGATTTCGGCCATTTGAAAATAGCCGATCTACAAGCTCACAATACGCATTGTGAGCTTTTAGATCTGGTATTTTCAAAAGATTTTTATACATTTGAAAACTTGAAATGGGACATTCTGCATAATGTGCATAATAATACCTCTACTTTTGGTACTTTAAGCACATTTTTATGCCAACACGTTTGTACTTTTTACTCAATCAAGTTCATTTTGAATTTCCGGACTTTTCACTTGTAACAGAGTATTTCTACATTGCAATATTGATACTTTTACTTAAGTAATAAATGTGAGTATTTTTTTTTCCCACCACTGCAATCCCCCAAAAATTCCAGATGACAGGATGAGCCATGGCCGGTAAGCAGTAAGCCACTCCACCTGCCATAGGGCTGCCTGGAGAGTTTTATTGAGTAGACAGTGGTTTGATCTAATCGATGTACCCTTGTCTTTCCAAGATGGATGTGGCCTGTGCCCAAACAGAGGGCGTTCACGTTCTTTGGCAGGAGCAACGAGTTCAATATCGTCGTGGTCTCTGTCCGGGTGGAAACCTCATATTATGTCCAAAACTGTTAAAGGAGCATTTCACCCCTGGAAGAACTTACAGTCACTCAATGTTAATAATATTTGTAGTATATAACAGTAGCAAAATTTGAAATTTGCACCCTATGGCCAGAAAAATATAGAAGTCTGTGTGTTCGACTGGGGTTTGACTGGACTGCTGCATTACTACAATGACCATAATGCTTTGGGGCACTGCCCTTCCTTGTGGGGAGGGGAGGCTGCGTGGTCTACATTGTAGTCAGAAAATAAGGTGAGATAAAGAGACTATGAGTCAAATGACTCATAGTCTCTGAGGATATTGATGAAACAGATAAAACACAAAAAACACACCAGGATCATGTTTATGGGTCCTAGACCTAGATAAAAATAGGGGTTTGATGCAAAATCGGCGAAATGTCCCTTTAACTTTTCAGGATTCAAATAAAAAAAAACGGCAAAAGTATAGCAGATAGCGTTTTGCGAGCTGGCGGATCTGCTGTTTTTTATGCTTTTGTGTGACGCTGAAGTGTGATAAAGCACGGCCGTTAACCAAATTAAGACCTGAGGCAGATTCTATAAAATGTTGTCTAAAATCCTAACAGTTTTTTTAAAAATCAAACCAAAGCTGCGGACACTAGTATGTTAGGCACGTTTTAAAACGTTACCGTCACTGTTTTCGTGACTGTCATTTGGGAATGTTATTGCTTCTGTACTTGTTTAGATTAGAGCAGGGTTCCCCAACTAGTTTTCCCCAAGGGCCAAATTATGTCTATAGGGTACCAAGCCGAGGGCCACACAACCTGCGAACAGATTGGGGCTTGGGGGAGGGGCGGTGTTCCCGCTACTCCAGTGACAGTGCAGATACTAGTGTTGTTGCTGCTCTTACCACCATTATTATTACATTTATTATTGGTTGTGGTACTCAAAATGTAGCCCTGGGATTCGTTTGTTGTCGTTGACTCAGTTACACCCAAAAAAACTGAACTTCTGAATAATTAGGCTCAGAAAAGTGCCGTGATTGGCCCGTGGACTTTGATGTCAAAGTCCATTAATCCCGCCCCCCTCCCGCGGAGTAGAGGCGATGATTGACAGGCAAAATCCCTCGACAGCGACAACCGCAGGCAAATAGGTTTTATTTTCGTTGCAGCTGAAAAGGCTTCAGAACACTGAGAGAAAAAACCTGCCATGCATGGCTCACTGGAGGGGATTTTTTCAGTTAAAACCTTTTAACACATTGTGTGCCAGAGGTTTATTAAAATATTGTACGTTCAGTGCCTGCTATTCTTCCATCCACTTGCGTTGATATGTTTCGTGCTGTAGAAGCCCCGACGCGGAAGTGCATGTAAACAAAGCGTGCGTGCGAGACGGCGGAGGGTCCCGACTAACGCCTGGAACAATAATATTTCGAACGCGATCCTCCATTGCAGAGTGATCGCTGATCGAAAACGGCTCACTTCCACCACGTTAAAAAGAAATGGAGATATTAAGCTTTTAGTCAAGGAGTTAACATTGGAGAGGCCGACCGGAAGGATTTTTGACATGGATCCACATCCGGCCTCTCCTTCTCAGAGACTCCTTGGATGATCCCAAAGTTTCGTTAGAGCGCCCCACGTGGGCCCCACGTATAAAAAAAAATGGGGTCAAAAACGGTCCGGACCGTTTATGGCACCCCCCGCATGGATTCTCAAAAACGGTCCGGACCGTTTTTGGCACACAATGTGTTAATACACGTTTGAAGGACCATGATAAAGACTTAATGTTTCGTAAAACCAGCATGTCATGAAACCTTTAAATCCTGTGTTGAGGGTCACACAAGGAAATAATGCACTCTTGAAAGTTGAAACTAAATAAGTTGAGAACCAACCATTTATTTGGTTGTTACAGTGTGCTTGAAAAGTATGCATCTTCAGCAGCTAGTGATGGCCAACCGTTAACCGGTAATCGTTAAGAAATTGGTAACCAGTTAATACTAACGGTTAATGGTTAACCGTAAAAATTATGGAGCAATGATGCACTTCCAACACCCAAGTCCACTGTGTGGACACACTTGTGTATTTTCAGGTGACCTAACTGACTGAAACTCTTGTCACACTGTTTACAGTAGAAAGGTTTTTCTCCAGTGTGAATACGCTGGTGTCTCTTCAGGTCCAAACTGAAACTCTTGTCACACTGTTTACAGTAGAAAGGTTTTTCTCCAGTGTGAATACGTTGGTGTCTCTTCAGGTTACCTAACAAACTGAAACTCTTGTCACACTGTTTACAGTAGAAAGGTTTTTCTCCAGTGTGAATACGCTGGTGTCTCTTCAGGTTACCTAACTGACTGAAACTCTTGTCACACTGTTTACAGTAGAAAGGTTTTTCTCCAGTGTGAATACGCTGGTGTCTCTTCAGGTCATCTAACAAACTGAAACTCTTGTCACACTGTTTACAGTAGAAAGGTTTTTCTCCAGTGTGAATACGCTGGTGTCTCTTCAGGTCACCTAACAAACTGAAACTCTTGTCACACTGTTTACAGTAGAAAGGTTTTTCTCCAGTGTGAATACGCTGGTGTCTCTTCAGGTCACCTAACAAACGGAAACTCTTGTCACACTGTTTACAGTAGAAAGGTTTTTCTCCAGTGTGAATACACTGGTGTCTCTTCAGGTCACCTAACAAACTGAAACTCTTGTCACACTGTTTACAATAGAAAGGTTTTTCTCCCGTGTGGACACTCTGGTGTGTCTTCAAGTGGATATGCTGGTGTGTCCTCAGGTTACTTAACTGACTGAAACTCTTGTCACATTGTTTACAGATGTGAGTTTTATTTCCTGTGTCAGTCAGACGATGTCTCTTTACTTCCAATTGCGTTAAAGTCTTGGTAGATTGTTGACTACTGTAAGGTCTTTCTTCTTCTGAGTTTCCTTGCTGCTGGCTCGTTGTCGGGAACAGTGGGTTCATCGTCAAAGCTGCTGCTGCTATGCATGGGCTGTAATGGTCCAAGAATGTAATTAATGATGTGTGACCTTACGATCCAGGATTGATTACAGGGCAATTACCAGCTCAATGTCAAGTGTATGGATCTACGCTAATAGTTCCTCTTGTAGGTATCTCTCTCGATGTCTCTCTCCAAGTGCGTCCTTCACACTGTGCAGTCTGGTTTTAAGCTGAGCTGATTCAAAGCTCATGTTGTCACTATGATGTCAGCCATGCCCAAATATGGAGTTCCATGTCATTTACTGAGATAAAGTTTCAGCCCAGTCAAACCTCAATTGTCTTCCAGTATGAAATTAACGAGCGTCAACGAGCATCAGCTGGACACACACACACACACACGCGCGCGGGCGCGGGCTGCCTATTGGATTAGAGCTTCATGCATGTCCTTTTTGTAATCGATATTTTTTTACTAGGTAGATATTTGTATAGAAAGGTCTAACCAGGGACTGGGGTCGCAAATTAGCCTCGGCTATAAACCCCATATACAATGCAACGGTTTCATGTTCTACAATCTGGGAACCCATCGCCAAATGAAAAGGAAAAACAGCGCCCTCTGCTGTTTTTTACTATCTCACTTGGCTCTGGGAGGAAGTCGACGTAGCACACGTACGCAAGGAAACCGGGGTTTTGGTCTGCCTTCAGCCTTTCACTTCCGGTGGTGCGACTATGTTTTCATTCCCACAAACAATATTTCTACACGGGAACACTAACACCACTTCTCCCAGAGAACATGGATCGTTTTGGTTATAAGCCCACTTGTTTATATGATGAAAGAGCAAGTTAAAATGTGAATATCTTTCCGTGGTTTTGTCTGCTCTGAGGACGCTATTGTTAAATGAGTTTCGGTTTGTTTCTAGAGGGGAAGGATCGGCAGACACGTAAATCCCGGCCACTACATTTGATTGGGTAAAGCGCGGCCTGCTTCCTGATCTGAAGGCACGCCCACTTGTAGGCCAGCGCGTACGCGATATGACGAACCCCCCCGACAGATTCAAACGCAGATTATACAACAGGTAGTTCCGACCAAGCAATCTGATTGGCTGAAATAGCTTTCTAGCCGTGCTTCAAACCAGCATCATAGCACGGGCCTAATCACATTAATAAATCACTCCGCACTGCAGTCCGCACCTGATTAGACCATATATTGTACAGCTGTGCTGTGAAGTCACGCTGTCCCACGGTAGGAAAACAAACAGACAGACAGTACCCACCGCCGCCACCGGAGAACAAACAGCTACACAAAATGGACTATTTTGTTAATTTTGACTTATTTGGTGGACTCTAAATCGCCTAAAATCCTATAATAAAAGGAATAACTGGAAAAAAGTGTGCTTTATTTCAATGGTAACATCCATACTGTATAAATATCCTCCTGTGTTAAAGTAAAATTACTCCCATTTCATTAACAGTCCAGTGTATGTTATACTTTATCGTACGAAGGTATCGCACGGCAAAAATAGCCGATCTACAAGTTCACAACGCATCGCCATCTTGACGCGTTGTGAGCTTGTAGATCAGTTATTTTGGCCACGTAACACGATCGTATGACGGAGCATATAGCCTACTGGAATCAGCTGTGTTGATGAGACGATGACTCAGAGTGATGCGCTGTTACAGGGACTATTTTGTCTCAGTCAAATAAACTCTTCTCTTTACAGGGAAACGGATAAGCGAATTTTTTTTATTATGAATTGCCCCACAATATGAATACATTTGGATGTGTTTTGTTGGTAACTGTTGTATAATCGCAATATTACACTCGAGGGTGTGCTTTACCTTACATTATTAGCACTTCTGTGATCGCGGCGGAACTCGGCTTCGCCTCGTTTCTGACCGCATCACAGGCGTGCTAATAATGACGGTAAAGCACACCCTCTCGTGTAATATTGCTTAAGCAGAATCTGTTCTTGAGAGATTACATGTTCTATGACTTGATACATTGTTTTTTGTATTGTCCCTGTCAAATAAACATATAAATACATTTTAAAAACATATATAAAAAAATATATATATAGAAAATATCTCAACATATTTTGTTCCAGACCCCCAAAAGCAAAGATTTGAGTTACAAATGTTCGCATTAAAAATATATATATATATTCAAAGATTTGCACACATTTTTCACGATTTCACAAAAATAGCAGATCTACAAGCTCATATGAGCTATTTTTGAAGAGCCAAACAAATCTAAAATGACACAGAAAAACACAAAAAAGTTAGAACATGGAGATAAGAGGTTTTTGTCCCGACATCAAAGGATATGTTGTTTCCAATTAAGCTACTACTGGAAATCTCTTGTCATTGCTCGGCCACCTAGTCTCGTGGGGACAGTGACAGCGACTAAGATGCCCCCCAAGCACTCAAAGCAAGGGTGACTGACCTACCATGGGTTCAAACAGGGCCGGCCATACGGCCTTTCAGTTGGCCTATTAGGCAAGATCGATATAGATGGTACTCTCCCCATGCATGGGTGCACCTCCACTCTAGAGCACCTGATTCGGATGCTATCAATGCATTGAATAGGACATTATCACCTTTTATTAAGACCATTGAATGGGCGAAATAGGCGACACACTGACCTACCCGCGATTTATCAGACCATTCATTGGGTGTTATCAAGACATACTGACCTACCAACGGAGATGACTTAAATAGTTCAGTTTCGGTTTTGGTTTTGGTTTCGGACCATGACGGAGGCGCGCAGTCTCAGGCGAACTGTCACCCCGTGAAGGACCACCGAGGGAGCTAAGGCGACCGAGTTGCCGTCCTGAACGGTGTGACGTTCGCCTGAGCCTACTCAGCGCCGTTGGAGTTATGTACCGATAGGCACAGAATCGTAAATAATGTTGTGGGGACTGCTCCGCCTCCAAGTAGGTCAGTAGCTCCTGATTACGCCCCATGAATGGTCTGACAAATCGCGGGTAGGTCAGTATATCGCCTACTCGTCGCCTACTCGCCCATTCAATGGTCTGATAAAACGTGATAATCTCCCATTCAATGCATTGATAGCATTCGAAGCCGGTGCTCTAGAGGCCCTTTTGGCGCATGTGCATGCCAATCTCCCACTAACCCAGGGGTGGGCAAGATTTATTTCCAGGGGGCCACACTGACTTCGATAAAGTGAGTGAAAGGGCCACACAATTGAATTGAAACTTTAAACACATAGTGCTGAATTATGTTGCATGAATTTGGTAGACATGCCAGACTACTTTACAATAAGGTAACTTGCTTTCACAACAATAATTTTCAGTTACAAAATGTTGTAACTGAAAATTGTTCAGTTAAAAAAATTTTTTTTTGTTTTACAGCTGTACTGTATCACCCTGGTGTACTCTGGCCTTACAATAAAAAGATTGCTTGCATAAAACAATCCACCTCAATGCTGTATCAACTTTTACAGTACTTGCTGTATCAACTTTTACAGTATCTTATCTGATATGCACCACTCCATTAGGTCACTGATAAAACACATTGCATTATGTTATAAATATGGACTCAAGGTTGACTGTTTCACTGTTACATTATAAACATAACACATTTGAGTACATACGGATGGAGGAATGCAGGTAGGTAATGGTCAATATTAATTACTAGTAATTTAATTAATTAAAGAGTCGTTAATTACCTTTTTCTCAAAACCATTAACATACGGCAGCCTTTTAGAATGTATAATTTTGGGGGGGGGGGTCATTTTGTTTTTCTTTGAGGACTTGGCGGGCCGGATTAAGATGGTCAAAGCGCCGGGTCCGGCCCCCGGGCTTTCGTGCTTATATCTAACCTTTATATTATACCATCACTTATAATACTTCTACAATACATTATGATATTTGGCAGCTTGTAAGAGCCTAAATGTCTCCACTAGGCCTAATAGCTGTTGTTTTAAGAACTGTCGTGGAATTCTGGATCAATCAGCAATCGATAAGGCACATAGGAGTTGAGACAATATTCTAGGTGGTGGTGGTTATGCTTCATGTACATGATATCATGGTCAGAAGTACATTAACACTCATGCCAGTGGTACGGTAGTTCTGCCTCGAGCACAGGGCAGAGATCATAGTTATACTGTAGCTGCCTGAAGGACAACCTGAACCATAACAAGATAGGCTGTACCAAAACAACAGCTACAGTATTGGGCCTAGTGGAGACATTTAGGCTCTTACAAGCTGTCAAATATCATAATGTATTGTAGAAGTATTATAAGTGATGGTATAATATAAAGGTTAGATCTGCTGCTTTTTTCTACTTTGGAATTTTAATCCTGAAAAGTAACAGTTTGAGGTTTCCACGCAACAGAGAAGATTTTTTTTACTTAGGGCGGGCAGTGGCTCAGGATGTAGAACGACCGGCATTGGGAAAACGGAAGGTTTCAGGTTTGATCCTCCGACACCGGCACCTGCATTTCAAAGTGTCCTTGAGCAAGACACTGAACGTTAAGTTTCCTCTGCCATCAGTGTCTGAACGTGAAATACATTATGAAGCTCTTTGAAGGGTCGTAAACGACTAGAAAGGCACTTTATAAACGTAGTCCGTTTAGCGTTAATGTTAAAAACTCAGACAGCTAGCCACTAACAATCAGAAATGATGTAATAAATAATAAAAAGCACATTTAAATAATTATGTCCACTCAAAAATGTGTCAAATTAGCCTCCGTAAGCCCCTTTTCTAGGCTAAACTCTTAATTCCGCCTTAATTCCTTCCGTGATATAGCATGGCATGTTCTGGCCTGTTCTGCATTTTAAAGAAATTGTTCAAATTAATTTAGTCCGACCTGATTATAGCGTATATAGTCTTTGTGGGAAGAACAGCTTGCAGCAAAAAGCAAGCACAGACTGTTCTTCTTTGAATACATGAGCCAGCTTTTCTTTATTTTTTACTCCCCCATTTGCTAGTTTATTTTAACCCATTAAGACCGGGAACGCATCTGTGTGTCATTTTTAGATTTCTTTGGCTATTCAAAAATAGCAGATCTACAAGCTCGTAGCGCGGCACCGAGTGCCGCGCTACGAGCTTGTAGATCTGCTATTTTTGAAAAAAGTTGAAAATGTGTGCAAATCTTTGAATATATATTTTTACATTTTTAACTCAATTCTTTGCTTTTGGGGGATTCTACAAATGTCTTCTAAATCCTAACAGTTTTTATATGTTACTATAATATCAGTGGTTCTCAAAGTTTTTTCATGTCAAGGACCCCCAAAATGACACATTTGACCGTGGACCCCCCTCTCAAAACATGTTGTTCCAGGGACCCCTCAGAAGCAAAGATTCGAGTTAAAAATGTATATATATTCAAAGATTTGCACACATTTTCAAGATTTTTCCAAAATAGCAGATCTACAAGCTCGTAGCGCGGCGCTCTGTGCCGCGCTACGAGCTTGTAGATCTGCTATTTTTATATAGCTGTTTTGTTTTTGGAAAAATTACCCCTGATTCCATCCGTAGGGTCCAACCTTCCTTTCCTTCGAATTCTGTTCTCATCTCATGAGATATGCATAGCCAGTCATCAGGGTCAATAGGTGCTACCTTAGTCATCTCACCTCCTGCAGACTGTGCTTGGATAACGGTACTGAAGTGTAGTAGATAAGATGGATGTCTCAACTGCAGATAGTGTAACAGTGGGTACACTCTGGGCCAGTGTTGCCATGTCTGCTTATTATAAGCGACTTGGGGCCTGTTTTTTTGGGGGGTAAAGTCGATTGCAAACGTTGGTAGTTACAGGCCTTGTTTTCATAGACCTGGTTGCTTATTTCTCTCACAAAATCTGGCAATGCAGCTTGGAGCAGGTTTAACGGTTGCTGTGCATGCATAATAGTTACATGGTGCTGCTTAGACATGACTTATTGGTGATAAAAGTGCTACTGCATTGTGTAATTATCTGGACTTCCTGCAGACTACTTGGGTGGAAGTAGACGAGATGGATGTTGTGTCTCTCTAACTGCAGATAGTGTTGTAATAGGTACATTTGGGGCAGGTTGTACGGTTGCTGTGCAGCCAGGCAAACATGCATGGATAGTTATACTACTACTGCTACTACTACAAATACAAGAACGCTCGCCCCAAAACACGCCCGCCCCGGGTGAAATCCGTTGACCTCGGAACGGTCGCCACCAGGTATTCCTAAACGTACGTAACCACAGTAAAACGATGTCTAAACCTAAACTTATTCCTAAATGTAACCTCAGTAAAACTATGTCTAAACCTAACCTCATTCCTAAATGTAACCTAAGTAAAACTATGTCTAAACCTAACCTTATTCCTAAACGTAACCTCAGTAAAACTATGTCTAAACCTAACCTTATTCCTAAACGTAACCTCAGTAAAACTATGTCTAAACCTAACCTCATTCCTAAATGTAACATCAGTAAAACTATGTCTAAACCTAACCTTATTCCTAAACGTAACCTCAGTAAAACTATGTCTAAACCTAACCTCATTCCTAAATGTAACCTCAGTAAAACTATGTCTACACCTAACCTTATTCCTAAACGTAACCTCAGCAAAACTATGCCTGAACCTAACCTTATTCCTAAACGTAACCTCAGTAAAACTATGTCTAAACCTAACCTCATTCCTAAACGTAACCTCAGTAAAACTATGTCTACACCTAACCTTATTCCTAAACGTAACCTCAGTAAAACTATGTCTAAACCTAACCTTATTCCTAAACGTAACCTCAGTAAAACTATGTCTAAACCTAACCTCATTCCTAAACGTAACCTCAGTAAAACTATGTCTACACCTAACCTTATTCCTAAACGTAACCTCAGTAAAACTATGTCTAAACCTAACCTTATTCCTAAACGTAACCTCAGTAAAACTATGCCTGAACCTAACCTTATTCCTAAATGTAACCTAAGTAAAACTATGTCTAAACCTAACCTTATTCCTAAACGTAACCTCAGTAAAACTATGTCTAAACCTAACCTCATTCCTAAATGTAACCTAAGTAAAACTATGTCTAAACCTAACCTTATTCCTAAACGTAACCTCAGTAAAACTATGCCTGAACCTAACCTTATTCCTAAACGTTACCTCAGTAAAACCATGCCTGAACCTAACCTTATTCCTAAACGTAACCTCAGTAAAACTATGCCTGAACCTAACCTTATTCCTAAACGTAACCTCAGTAAAACTATGTCTAAACCTAACCTCATTCCTAAATGTAACCTAAGTAAAACTATGTCTAAACCTAACCTTATTCCTAAACGTAACCTCAGTAAAACTATGCCTGAACCTAACCTTATTCCTAAACGTTACCTCAGTAAAACCATGCCTGAACCTAACCTTATTCCTAAACGTTACCTCAGTAAAACTATGCCTGAACCTAACCTTATTCCTAAACGTAACCTCAGTAAAACTATGTCTAAACCTAACCTTATTCCTAAACGTAACCTCAGTAAAACTATGTCTACACCTAACCTTATTCCTAAACGTAACCTCAGCAAAACTATGCCTGAACCTAACCTTATTCCTAAACGTAACCTCAGTAAAACTATGTCTAAACCTAACCTCATTCCTAAACGTAACCTCAGTAAAACTATGTCTACACCTAACCTTATTCCTAAACGTAACCTCAGTAAAACTATGTCTAAACCTAACCTTATTCCTAAACGTAACCTCAGTAAAACTATGTCTAAACCTAACCTCATTCCTAAACGTAACCTCAGTAAAACTATGTCTACACCTAACCTTATTCCTAAACGTAACCTCAGTAAAACTATGTCTAAACCTAACCTTATTCCTAAACGTAACCTCAGTAAAACTATGCCTGAACCTAACCTTATTCCTAAATGTAACCTAAGTAAAACTATGTCTAAACCTAACCTTATTCCTAAACGTAACCTCAGTAAAACTATGTCTAAACCTAACCTCATTCCTAAATGTAACCTAAGTAAAACTATGTCTAAACCTAACCTTATTCCTAAACGTAACCTCAGTAAAACTATGCCTGAACCTAACCTTATTCCTAAACGTTACCTCAGTAAAACCATGCCTGAACCTAACCTTATTCCTAAACGTAACCTCAGTAAAACTATGCCTGAACCTAACCTTATTCCTAAACGTAACCTCAGTAAAACTATGTCTAAACCTAACCTCATTCCTAAATGTAACCTAAGTAAAACTATGTCTAAACCTAACCTTATTCCTAAACGTAACCTCAGTAAAACTATGCCTGAACCTAACCTTATTCCTAAACGTTACCTCAGTAAAACCATGCCTGAACCTAACCTTATTCCTAAACGTTACCTCAGTAAAACTATGCCTGAACCTAACCTTATTCCTAAACGTAACCTCAGTAAAACTATGCCTGCAGTGAACCTAACCTTATTCCTAAACGTAACCTCAGTAAAACTATGGATGTTACGGTTGGATGTTATGGGAAGGGGTGGGATTAGTGACTGAGTATTATCTTAACACATTGATTGCCTAGATCGAGTTAACTCGTTTTTAAGAATCCATCGCTTGATTGCCTAGATCGATTAGAACTCATTTTTAGGAAAACAATTTTTTTTTAAATTTGACCCAAAGACCAAGGAGATATGATTTGTCGAAGATCTAGACTCCCATCCACTTCCTTGTTAACTTAAAAATTAAAAATGTTGTATCTCAGCTCCTGAGTACTTTTTTTTTTCAATGTAAAAACCCTGGCATGAAAATGCAAAAAATCTGAAATAATTCTGGCAATCAATGTGTTAAACAATGTCCTTAGGTTATGGCTGTGACAATGTTGGAGAAGTAGCTTGACCTGGCAACCTTGACTGCACATTGGTATGCCATGAGAGATTTCAAAAACATCCAGAGAGACTTGGACATCATCAGATTTCCATTCACGCTCAGCTTTTCAACACCCGTCTCTTTTGAGAGTCAAGTCTGGGTCGTTTAACCTATTGGTTCTCAAAGTGGGGCTCCAGGGGGTCCCCAGCGACATTTGTTAATACTTGTTAACCCCTTTATCCATATTTTATCCGTTGGCTATTCGAAAATAGCAGATATACAAGTGCACAGTGCGTCACTTCGTGCTGCGCTGCGAGCTTATACATCTGCTATTTTTGTTTGAAGGAATTTAAGATTTTTTAAAAAACAAATGTTCTCTTCTTGGGATCCCTGGCACAAATAATTTTCAGATGGGGTTCGTTGGCAGAAGTTGGCACAAAAAAAAAAGAGAACCACTGGTTTAACCATGGTGTCGATTTTTTTGGGGGGGGATTCATTTTTTGTGTGGTGCTTTGGGATGTCTGTAGAGGTATCATGTAATATTCTTTTCACAAAAGTACACATACAACCCCCCCCACATCCCTCCGCCCTCCCCAAATACAAACCCACATACATAAAGGACAGCACAGATAAAACATAATCAAAAATAAAGGCTCGAACAAGACCAGAAAAGGAACAACAAGAAGAGACAAATCTACTGTATAGATATAGACATTAAGTAGCTTCAATAAATAATAGATCTAGACTGAGATAGCTGTAGATAACCTATAACATCTCTGATACAGGTAGGGACGTTTCCATATAGTCCAAATAAGTTTGCCAAATCTTCAAAAATGTGTCAAACCTATTTCTCAAAAGATAAGTAATCTTCTCAAGAGGAACACAACTGTTCATTTCTGAGAACCATCTCGCAATGAGGGGGGAGTCAGACTTCCATGTTATTGCAATACATTTCCTAGCAACTCCAAGTGCCACCTCTATAAAGTTAATGTTGTGTTTTCTTAGATTTGCACTGATAGCAGTGACATTGCCTAAGAGGCAAACTTCAGGGTCTAACGGGAAGGGAGCCTCTGCAATTTTAGCCAGTGTATCACAGATATCACACCAGAATGTTTTAACTTTTATACATTGCCATGTACAATACAAAAAGGAGCCTTCTTCTGTACCACACCTAAAACATGAATCTGATATCTCAGGTTTGTATCTATGCAACTTTTGAGGTGTATAATAAAGTTGGTGGAGAAAATTACAATGAGTCAGTCTATATCTATAATTAATAGTAGCAAAGAGGCCATCTCTACACAAATCGGACCACAAAACTTCGTTAAGTCTCATCTTGGGCATTGACTCGGCAATAAAAAGTACATATTGGAAATGAATCTGTATTATCATTTGCTATTACTGTATGCATCGGAAATAAGATGACCAACTTTAGAAAAACAACCCTTTATTCAAATGCTACTGGCAAAACAAACAAGAAAAGGGCAAGAACATAAACTGAACTTCGGAACATTGCAAATAGCCTACAGAACATAATACAAAGTACTACTTTAATTAATAGGACTTGCATACCATACCAATGAACCCGGACGCTGTTGAAAAGATGTAAACATACAGACACTTCTGTATCAACGGGGTGTGTTATGAATTGAAGTGATACAGGTGGTAGTGCAAATACTGATACATTTTGATATAGGAGCATTGTACACAAGCCACAATCAGGATAGTTTAAAACACTAATAGCTGATTCAACAAATACTGTACGATCTGTGTAAAAAAAAAAAGGTACTCCAAGTCAATACCCGGATGCTGAAGAGTTACACATTGTGGGAGGGATCAAAGGGATCAAAAATATTCCTTTTGTATGTAAATAGGAGAAACACATTCACATTATCCCCCATTTACTTTTTTTGTATTTACACTTTCACAAGGTCATAATGAAAAACTAAATATGAACACGGTCAGATTTCAATTTCCTTGAAAAATATTAAGGTAAATAAAAAAAAGAAGAGATGACTAGCAGCGTGTTAGCATTGAGATAAGCATTGTTCCACCCACACCCGTGTCTAATGATATTTGTTTATAACCTCTTTGGAGCACAAGTGGGGCGTCTTACCCACACAATTTGTGTGTGATATTTTATAGCAAAATAAAACCAAATATACCGAGCAGACGTTCTTTTCATGCACTCATACTGTATGTCCTATGCGGTAAACACAATTCATCTGAGTCAATCAACAGACGTTAGAGCAGTAGAGTAGTATTAGTTAAAATGCAACCATACTGTGGGTTCAGGTTACACTATAAAACAGGGGTGGAGGGGGAGATTCCCTTCAGAAACTGATGACATGTTTTTTGCATAACGTGCCAATTTTTGTTATACGTACGTAGACGCACAAAGTGAAATGGAAACTCAGAAGCTCTTCAAAGCAGAAGAAGCGCAAATAGGATAGAAATATCCAATTAGAAACGACACATCACCAAACGTCTTAAAGACAACGAATACATAGGCGTAGCTGATGGACAGAAAAGAAAGCTCTAAAAATAGTCAGTGGATGAGAATTAGCTCTGCATAGCAGGGTATAGGCAATCGATCATCCAGTACAGGAACAGTACTCTCTCTTCAGGAACTCCAGAAACATGGCTGGCTGGGCACAACACTAAACATTGTCAGTTAGTCACTAAGCAAAGAGGAGTTTGCGGGGTATAAAGCACAGCTTGGGGGGGGGCAAGCCTTCTCAACGGGTCAGCGAAAAACACCCATTTAAAAGGGATAGTTCACCCAAAAAATTACTTGTTTTCTATCAATTACACACGCCATGAAGCCATGAAATTCATGGCGAATTTTTTGTTTGCCAATGTCTCCGGTAGTACCGGAGACGCCGCCGGTCACCAAATTATTGGATTAGGAATGCGACAAAAACGGAAAAATCTCCATGAATTCATGGGAGTAATCATTAGGAAAAAAAGTCATTTTGGGGGTGAACTATCCCTTTAAGCTTTGGCCCCACCAGAGCATTCATTTAGTGGGGTTACAGGTGCAAAGACCGGGGACAGCCAATCACTTCATAACCTTGGGGGGGGGACCCTGCTACTGGGGCTACAGCGCCGGCCATAGCAGGAAGTTAATGTTTGGCAGCAGGGAGTAAAACGGCTTGGAAGCCTGGGTTAAGCACTTGGAATTTTAAGATGGATAAATGCCAACTACCCTGGAGACCAGTTGCATAATTAGTCAAACGACTCATCTGAGGCCGAGATAAGGTCTTAAATAAGTCTACATTTGGGAGGCCGGGGACTTGGGGATAGAACAAGGCTGATGCAGCCCAATACGATCATTTGGGCCAGAATAATGCTGGGATTATGCTTGAAATTCGAGTCGAATCGTGCGCCGGAAAAAATGCAGATCTACAAGCTCACGCGCACGCAACTAAAGTATAAAACATCTCTAATAAATGGCCTGCGGCTCTTTTCTAACTTTTTTCTAAAACAGCTGAGCAGAATGCTGCGGTGTAAGGGGTCTAAAGCTGAGAGCACTAAAGCAGAGTGTGCCGAGCAGACAAAGCAGGACGTAGCACAGCGGGAGGTAATAGCAGGACATCATCAGCATAAGATCAGCTTTTTTCTCCTTCAAGTAACCCAGCTTGGGGACGGGAAGTGGGAGGGGAGGGGAGTGTGGGGTGGAGGGAGGGGGGGGGGGCATAACAAGGAAAGTAGAGAGGGACAGGGAATATACACAAAGAAAACGCCGGGTCAGCTTCAGTAAATAGGCCTCGGCTGTTTCATGTTGTAGTGGGCCTCCGACGCCGATACGTATGCCGACTCGGGGAAAAAGTCCTCGTGGAACTCCGCGAGAAACCTGAGAGATAGAGAGAAAAACAAAATAAAACAAATATACCGAACAAGAAAAAGGAGCAGACGGGGAGAGGAGAAACAGACCGTGGGAATTGTGAAACGGTTTGTGACAACGGACATTTTACATACAGCCCCAGCGAAAGAGAAGCGCCACTGTGACTGTTCCGTCAAGTCATGGCGCGTCATGCCTCGAACCTCCATGGCTCACCGCGTGAAACTCCCAACAGCTCCCGACCTCTGACAGGGGCTAAATGTCACCAGGAAGAGCTCCTGCATCCTTCACCTTTACTACTACCCAAGCTACTAGTCACTACAGAGAACAGGAGAAGGAATGCACATGCGACTGGGTGAGAGTGAGAGAGAGAGAGAGTGTGTATGTGTGTGAGGGGGAGTGTGTGTGGGGGGAGAGTGAGAGAGAAAGATTGTGAGAGGGGGGAGTGTGTGTGTGTGTGTGTGTGTGTGTGTGAGAGAGAAAAAAAATCCCCCAGCCCGTTCCATCTAATCAGTAGCGGGGGAAACTAATCCAGATCTTCTTAGTATCCAGCACTCGGTTTAAATCCTCGAAATCTTGCCATATCATCTCAGCTCCACCAGGCCTCCTAATCTCAACGCAAACAAATTATCCTCATCAGAGGAGAAATTAAGAAATTATCTGGTGCCTTGTTGACAAACAAGGCAACCTAATGGGACAGCAAGCGTGTAAAGCACATCTTTATGTCGGGCTGGATTGGCTAGGTGACAAGAGAACGCTTTAACGACACTTTATTCATCGATTTAGCAGGGACTTCACTATCCTGTGAATAATAATATGCAAGATTCAGCCAAAAGTATCACGTTGGCAGATGAGAGACCTCTGCCTACCGGTACGTCTGGGCACTTTTAAAATCCACGGTAGTTGTCCTAAAACAGCAGCGAGAACGCCTGCTAACAAACCTACACCGACTGCAATGAAGTTGTTGTTGTTTTTCTAACTCTCCAATTGCTTCCGCACAGTTTTAGCAACTACTGTAAAGCTGGGTACGTTTTTTGTGAGTCTAAGCCAAAAGGCTAATTGTCATCTGCTGATCTTGGGTGGGTTGATTTTGGAAAGTACACACACACACAAATAACCCAGTTTTGGGGGAAAAAACATAATAGAATGTAACCACTAAAACCTTATATACTTAGTTGACCGGAGTCCACCAGAGCTTTATACTAGGTACGCTCATCTTTTTCTCCTCCACACCAAGCCTCTTAAATAGCTAGAAGATAGCCGATCTACAAGCTCACAAACAAACTGCGACGCTCACCGCTGAGGATAGCAAACGCTATAGGGTTCAATGTGGTTAATTCAGCTTGTCTTCCTGTGGAAAAGCACAAAAGTGTTTGTGACATTTTCCCATTAGGCATTCTGGCTGATGCCACCATTGTGGTGGGTGAAGAATGAGGTATTATCTATACTGCTGTGGGATGAGAAACGGCTCATACTGCTGTGGGCATATGGACTGTACACACCAATATAAAAAGGGCGCACGCACGCACGCACGCACGCTCACACACACTTACTTAACCCATTTAGACCGGGAAAGAATCCGTGTCATTTTTAGATTTCTTTGGCTTTTTTTTTTTTTCTACTTTTTTACATTTGTGCAAATATTTGAATGTATATATATATATATATGTATGTATTTTTTTCAAACAAACATTTTTAACTAAGATCTTTGCTTCTGGGGGGTCCATGGAATAACATGTTTTGAGATGGGGGTCCGCAGCCAAATACATATCATTTGGGGGGCCCTTGACATGAAAAAGTTTGAGAATCACAGATATAGAAAAATACGTTTTTCAAAAAACTGTAGGATTAAGAAAACATTTGGAGAATCCCCAGAAGCAAAGACTTGAGTTACAAATGTTTGCCTTAAAAAAAAAATATATATATATATTCAAAGATTTGCACATATGTTCACGATTTTTTCAAAAATAGCAGATATACAAGCTCATAGCGCGGCACTCCGCGCTATGAGCTTGTATATATGCTATTTTTGAATAGCCAAAGCATAACATAATGGCTTGGTTACACAGATGTGTTCCCGGCCTTAATGGATTAATCTTTCATTCTTGCAGAGAAAGGGAGCGCGAGAGAGCAAGAGAGATCAACTGTGGCCAACTTCCCAGAATGCAGTGCACTTCAGTTTTCGGGGTCTCTTGACTGCAACATCAATCCGTTTTCTGCCTTGCTCTGCGACCTCGTCTGACAAAATGTGCCGCGCGGCTGATCTCGAAGTGTGTGACATGAAACGCAAAAACCACACGGGCAAAGCCGGCTGTACCTGCATTTTGTCAGCCCTCGGCTTCAAAAATGTCCCATTTACTGTGTAAGCGACTGAGGGAAAAAGTCATCTTTAAAAAAAAAAAAGTCATCAATTTTTATCATTGGAGGGGAATACGTTTTATCCGGCAATTCTGCTCAGGCAGGCTGAATTAAATACATGCATTTCCTATTGGGAAAAGTATACTTGATATTTATGTTTGATAATATCACAATTTGACAATTTAATTAAAAGTGTTATGTTAACCACGCCATCCCTTATTTTAAAATGATGTCTAAATTGCACTTAAACATGTCTACAAACCTCACCCCTCATCATATTCCATCAGACACACGTTAATGCCCCTTATAGTCAATTTCAAACCACCGTTTTCCCCAGTTTGCCCACAACGGGGCAGTTCTGCTGCTCCACAGTGCCCCGTAGTGGCCAGATGAGGTGCTGCATGTGTTTGATTAGAGAAGGAACGCAAGCTAAATCCCCTCGGTTAGGGGACCGGCTGAACTGAAGATCGCCAGGGAGGATTTAGAGATTAGACTCAGCAGCTTGTCTAACGCTCACTCATCTCTCACTCTCTCTCTCTCTCACTTCAACACTATCCATCCCCCGCTGCTTTCTGTCTGTCCTCCATTCCTTAAGTCTTTTTCTACCTACCATTTCGGTTCATAATAGCTTTTTCTTAACGAATTCCCTTCCTTTTCGGAGGCTCTCTCTATCCCTTTGCAGTTTTACGCACTCTAAATCGCAATCTGTGTCTGTCTGTACGGTGAACCTCTGGGGCAAGAGAACACCTCAATCCAACACACACACACACACACACACACACACACACACACACACACACAAACACAGAGTAAACCCTCTTACCATCCAGTGAACTAGATCAGCGGTTCTCAACCTATGGATCGGGACCACCCAGGGGGGTCCCCAGATGATTGTGGAGGGGTCCTCAAACAGTGAAGTGACAATTTAAGGACTTTGGCCAAATTGTCCAATAATACTGTACAAGAAAGAGGCAATAATTATGAAAATAGCCGATCTACAACCTCACAATGCCTCCCAGACAGTGCGAGGCGCTGTGAGCTTGGAGATCTCCTATTTTCACAATATGTATGTGTGGAACAGAGTCAAACAAAATGTAATGCCTCAACTCCTACAATACAAGTGCTTATCATGGTGGGGGGGGGGGGGGGGTCCCCAGTTCAAATATGATTATGGCATGGAAGGTTTGAGAACCTTTGAACTAGATCAGCGGTTCTCAAACTATGGGTCGCGACCCAAAGTGGGGTCACGCAGTGCCAACCAAAAAATAAGACATTTTTTTTATCAAGAAGACAACAAGACAACACACACACAAGCACTTGCACTGCAGAAACTGAGGCTGAGGCACACAAACTGATTTAGCTCTGTCCATAAACGATTTATGTACTGAGGAATTATGTTCAATATGAGCGGGTGGCTTAAAAGAGACACTTTGGCTTTTGGGCCAAACACATTCCCTCATATTATGGGGTCGTGGTATAAACAAAGTTTGAGAACCCCTGAACTAGATGAAGATGGAGATGCCATACTGCTAGACACTGGCGTGACATAAACTGCCAAGGACAAAGCATCCATAATGCTTGCTGTGTGTGGCTTTCTCGTTAAGACGAAATATGTACAACTGAAGTGTTTCATGTAAGGTAAGGTATAGTGCTGGTAGCATGTAAATTATGCACGTATGCGCGCTTGTCTGTCAGTCAATCGATGCGTGCGACACAAAAGGCCCTGCCAAAGCGATGAGGAATTCCCCAGAGGCCCGCCCTGCTAACACACTGTGGTGAGCGCTGACGCTATACTGGCGAATGCGATAGGGTCAATGTTCATTTAATGAACTGAGCCGTTTAAGCAGTTCGGTGCTTTTTCAACCACGACCGTCGTTTAAAAAGAGTTGAGAAAAAGAAAAATGGGTTTATGGGTTTAACCTTGGAACGGCTTGCTCGCATTTGACGGTACTCCCATGACTGCACAACCCATTTGAGGTGGCAGGGAATTTCTCTACGAGTATATTAAGCATGCGAGAGACTAAAGAATGTGACTCCTGAACATTTCTTTACAGCTCGGCATGAACCTTGAGCGATGGCTTGTATGCGCTTGCTAGTCGCAGGATCTTACACCCACCGTTTTGAATCGTTTTGATTCGATTTTCTGTATCCTATTGTCACAAAGTGCTCTGTAACGTAGTTAATAACTGCCTATAGATACTAGCTACTATACCATTAACACATTTACCGCCGGGCCCGTAGTTCTACGGGCCGTTAAATCCAACGGTTAAGCGCCAATCCCGTAGCCTACGGGCTGTGGTGCTTTTTCCTTTTTTTCGAATTATTTTTTTTTTTTAATTTTCTAGGGGGACCATTTTCAGTGTAACACCACCCGATCTCGACCGGAAGTGCGATCACGTTTTTTGTTTCCCGTCTGCCTCCATTCTAAGTCGTACACAATAACCCCTGTAAAAGCCCCTGTAAACATGTAGTTTTTCATCCTCGCATTTCCCATGTTAACTTAAACGGTCAGAACTCAAACATGGCGGCTCCGTTTGACACGTGGTCTTCACTGGTAGAAGCAGTGAGATCTCTGCGATGTTTACAAACAGTGCACAGCTCAATCTTAAGGATTTTAACAAGATCTGTGGCGACGTGAAAAAAACTAAAAACAACAATAAAACGTTGGCACTGGTGAGTACATTATGAGATTAACCTCTGGCGGTCAATGTGTTAAGGGTGTATGTTGCTGAGACTTAGTGTCTAAGCCAGGCCGAAAGCAGGGTGGGGGGGATTATGTTTTCACCCCTGTGAGATACATCATAGATATTTTCATATTGTCTATGGTTGTCATCTACACTGTAGATGAAAACAATAGACAATATGAAAATTGTGAAAATGTTGACTACAAATTGAATTATGCTTTGCTTCACCTGAAATATTTACCACGCCTTATGTCCAACCGTCTACCCCACTGGTTCTCAAAATGGGGTCCAAATGGACCCGTAGAGGTTAGTAACTCGGGAGGACTTTACAATGAAGATTGGGATCCCAGCGATAGAAAATTGTATCGAACAGGAGTCCTTCAAAGTCTAAAGGTTGAGAACTAGTGGTTGACACCACTATATACACAAACGCTTTACGGTTACAGTCACTTTGGACGAGGTAGCCGAGTAAATGGAAAGGGTGATAATGAAACTATCCATGACATACCTGAGGAACAGCTCCAGATGTTTGATCAGAGCTCTGAGGTTCTTCTCAGGGAGGTTCATCTTGCCCAGGATCTCTGGAAGTTTCACTGGAAGAAAAGACAAAAGTGAGCGTCTTGTTACTAAAATGTGCCTGGGCTGTCCTAACAGATCACATACTGTAGCTCACGGTTCACTACAGTAATGGGGTATTCAATATGTATTAAGATGCAAAAAGAAAATGACAAAAATGCCATGAGACCCATTCACATGTTGTGAATTTGACCACAGCAGCATCGAATGGTGTGTATAATACTAGTGCCTTTGTTTAGGCTGCTCGACTACGGCAAAAATCATTATCTCGATTGTTCTGGTCAATGTTGAGATCTCACAATTATTTGATATGAAGCTATTGACTTCTGCATTTATTGAACTTTTTGAAACTGTGAACTTTTTAGACCACATTGTATTTAGAATTTCAGATTATTAACACATTGCCTAAACAAATTGATCGTATTGCCTTGTGGTGCAGACAACACTGTTTCTGATCAAAGGCATCTTGGCTTGCGCAGCACGATGATGATGGTAAAAAATATAATCATACATTCATAAAGAGATTATCAAATTAACTAGGGGCGTAAACAACTCCCCGGAATGCGACAGTGCACAAGACAGACGGTTCGCTATCTCTCTAGTACATTCACAGGTGCTGTATGGCCTATAGCTCGGGAAATGCAAACAGACAACAACAAATTCTACTCCAACTGGATCCTTGCATTGGATGCTTCAGTGAAGCGTTGCTTGAGTTAACATTTTTAGACCGGGAACGCATCTCTGTCATTTTAGATTTCTTTGGCTATTCAAAAATAGCAGATATACAAGCTCATAGCGCGGCTCATAGTTTAGAAGACATTTGTAGAAAAATCACGATTTTTCAAAAATAGCAGATCTACAAGATATGAGCTTGTATAGCTGCTATTTTTTAATAGCCAAATAAATCTAAAGTGACACAGAAGTGTTCTCGGTCTTAAAGGGCTAAACATCATAATGAATGAAGGAGTCCCTGAAAGCTCTCAATATAAAGCTTCAGTTTAGAGTGACTGGCCAAAAAGCAACGGCATGATGAATGAAGGAGTCCCTGAACGATATACCAAGGTAAAGCTGTAGTGTGACTGGCCAAAAAAGCAACAAAATGATGAGTGAAGAAGTCCCTGAACAATCCCAATGAAAAACTTTAGAGTGACTGATCACTGATCTCATCCCCCCACCAAATTCGGCACAAACAACATGGGGATGAATTAATTCTACTACTTCACGATACCCAAAGTAAAACGTTAGTGTGACTGACCAAAAAACAACAGAATGACGAGCGAGGGAGTCACTTAATGATACCAATGTAAAACGCATGGAATAAGGCAAAATAAAATCTCACGGCTGAAAAATGTTGTTACACCAAAGTGCGATAAAATGCGATTTGTGAAACAGTGTGAAAGGACTTCTATATGGAAGCCAAATGACTGAAATCAGTCGTGACGACAGAGAACTTGAATCCATGAAAAAAACGTTAGTGTGACTGACCGAACAGCCTCAGGAGGTGTTGAGATCCGTACAGGTATGAAGGTGGAGGCGGCTGGTCTGTCAGAGGATAGTTGTCAGGAGTCAGTCTCCAGCTCAGGACCTAAAAATCAATGGAGCCACAAAAAGAAAAGCAAAAAAAAATCTATAAATATCAACTTTGGGCAGCAACTAACGACGTATCTTCATAACCAATTAAGTCTGTTGATTTTTTTTTGTTGAAACCATACGATTAATTTTATACCATAAAAGACAAAAATGATGGCAAGTGTTCATCATCACAGTATCTCAACACAAACAGACGTCTTGTAATTGCTTTATTACTCATTTGTCAAAAACAACTTTTCATTGTAATAATAGGGCTTCAGTGTTGGCACAAAAATCACATTTATTTTGGTCAATATTGAGATCATGATTATTTAAGCACAATTACTCAGTAACTTTTGGAAAGGGAGGTTCCTTAGGCTATTTTGTATTTGAATTTCAGACTATCATACAAATTGGGTCTCATTGCCTTGTGGTGCAGACAACACAGTGTGAGACCAAAGGCTCTCTCTCCATCATCTTGGCTTGAGCTACAGCTGCACGATTGTGGCGAAAATGATAATCATAATGAGATTATCACATTAACTAGGGGGCGTAAACAACTCCTCGGGTCGAGCGGAGGAATAACACAAGCACACGAGACACAGGCGTCCTTAAATAGCGTCTCTGTCGGGTAGAAACCTCATTATGTCCAAAACTGTTACTTTTCAGGATTCAAATTCAAAAGTAGCACATCCACAAGCTCGAAACGTGCCGCAAAATGTGCTACTTTTGACGCTTTTGTGTGACTCTGTAGTATGGCGAAGTAGGGCGTTAACTCATTCAGTGCCAATGACGTCGTCGACGTCACGTTTTTCATAAGCCCAGAGTGCCAATGACGTCGCCGACGTCAGAACAAAAAAAAACAATTTTATTTATTTTTTTTAGAACCCAAGATATGATGATTTGAAGATTTGCTGCTCCATTCACTTCTTGTTTAACTTCTTACTGAAAAAGGCTGTATCTCGGCTCCAAAGCACTTTTTTTTTTACAATGTATTTTTGGCCTTGGCACAGGGGTGATAAAGCCAGAAATAAGTTTGGCACTGAAATTTACAAAAAAAACACAAAAAGGTAAAATACGGAGATATCGTTGCTGTCAGGCAGCAACGATATCTCCATATTTTAACTTCTATGGAGATACGGTAAATTAACATTAATATGTTCCTTCAGTAACAAACAACCACTACACGGCGGTCTGCTTGATGTTAGATTTTGATCAAGTCGATGCTTCTTTACTTCGAAAATCTACTTCTCCTAGTCCATGTTGTAATCATAATCCCTGTATTGCAAGCGCCGTGCGGATCGGGGTCGAGATCCGGCTGCAAAAACAAAACAGTCGAGGGGTGACCGCCATGGTCAGGTCAGGATAATGGAAATCAAATGCGGTTTAATCACTTCTTCTCACTCGCATCGCTTATCTCGATCATCGTAAAATCGTAATTGAATCTCCCCGTTATAATATGACACGCATTCACATTTCATTGAAGTCGTATATAGCATAAATTAAACGTTTTTTTTATTTTACACGACTAAACTTACTTGATTGCTAATATTTAATGCAATAAATGTTCTGGTTCTAAAGAAAGACATCTATTATTAATTTCACCCCTAATCAACTTCACAACACACAAAGTCTAAGGGATCCTAGTGGCTGAAGAAGCACTGGTTGTTTCTTGTGCCAGACATGATCGTTTATCAACGTGTATCATTTCAATCTGGGGGAGTGAAGGCGTGTGGGACCATTAGGCCTAACAGGCAAGATAATATTCATCACCTCATTAAGTTCATTGTTCCTGCGGCTCTCCAGGCCATAGAATGGACCTCCCCTGTCCTTGCAAGGTGTCAGGGGCAACGGGGAGGACGAGCCACTGTGCACTGGAGTCTCTGCCAAAGGGGTAGAGAGAAAACAAGAGGAAAAATGCACATAAATGCCAAGAAACAATGCTGGAAAAGACAAGAGGCATTGTCATGAGTCAGTGGTCATTTCAGAAAGAAAAGAAGTTGGCAACGCTGCAATGTGGCTCCCAGGGATTAACTTAACTTTAACGAATTAAAACCGGGAACGCATCTGTGTAACCACTTTAACCATTATTTTATACTTTGGCTATTTTTGAAAATTTGTGCAAATCTTTGAATATATATATTTATTTATTTTTAAAGCAAAAAGTTTTAACTAAAATCTTTGCTTCTGGGGGGTCCCTGGCCAAATACATATAATTTTGAGGGTCCTTGACAAAAAAAGTTTTTTCAAATTAGTTTTTTTGTTTGTTTTTGAGTTACAAATGTTCGCTTTAAAAAAAAATATTTATATATATATATATATATATATATATTCAAAGATTTGCACAAATTGTCACAAAATAACAGATCTACAAGATCATGAGCTTGTATATCTGCTATTTTTGAATAGCCAAAGAAATCTAAAATGACACAGACACGTTCACGATCTTAAAGGGTTAACTTAACGTTACTGCAGACTTCTCTTCTCTTCATTGTTTGAATTTTTTGTTCAGCACCCGTTACATTTTCTTTTTTTATGGGTGTGCTTCGCCTTGGACTATTTCTACTGGTCACCTTAGCCCAGAACAGCCAGCCTACACAAAGACAACGGCATGAGTGCTCGTGTGGCTATACTTTGAGTTAGAGGATAATGAACAGGTAAAGGATGTCAGCAAGCGGAGAAGTGCTAACACAGCACATTCAGCACATTTGTTTATACCACATCAAGACAAGTACAAAATACTGTTGTCTGCGACGCTATACCTTGATATTCCCTGTAGTGTAGCATATCAATATCCTAATAAAAGGTGTTGTTGTGAAGCTAGAAATTCCAGTGACATGACAACGATACAACATAATGAGCTCCTTGTTGCTCTATAAGAGACCGTCAGCCGAGTGCTCATTTACTGGTATTTGACCACAGGGTACATAATGCCATCTAGTGGCCCAAAACAGTATGACACATACTGACTGAAAGATGTACATTTTTCAACTATTTTTCAACCTTTTTACAGGACTACTAAAATAAATCTATACAAAAATTGCAGGTCATTCAGAATGTGGCAGCTCGAATTTTAACAAATACCAGAATAGATCGCATTAGTCCAGTCGTGGTGACACTGCACTGGCTACCTGTATCTTTCAGAATTGATTTCAAAGCACTTTTGTTTGTTTACTAAGCACTTAGTATTGTAATGACTTGGCACCTTCATATATTAAGGATTCTATAAATGTTTATGTTCCAATCAGAACACTGAGGTCCTCCCTCTGCTCTCCTAACAACTAGATGTTCCCAAAGCACTTCATAAAAACACAGATGAGGCCGCCTTCTGGGTCTATAATTTGTATTATGTTGCCCTACTTCGTCTTGCTCTTTTAGCTTTAACTATACTGTTTAGTTGTTTCTATTTGACAATTTAGTTTTTTTTTCTGGCATCCTAACATTTATTATTTTAACCCATTAAGACCTGAGGCCGATTCTACAAAATGTCTTCTAAATCCAAACGTTTCTTTTGAAATGTTCTTTTGAGATGTTGCTACATCAGTGGTTCACAAACTTTTTCATGTCAAGGACCCCCAAAATGATATGTATTTGGCTACGGACCCCCATCTCAAACTATCCACTATTCCAGGGACCCCCGCCCCCAGAAGCAAAGATTTGAGTTACAAATGTTCGCTTAAAAAAAATAAAATATTTTGCACAAATCTTCACGATTTAGCAAAAATAGCAGATCTACAAGCTCGTATACTATGAGCTTGTATATCTGCTATTTTTGAATAGCCAAAGAAATCTAAAATGACACAGATGCGTTTCCTGGTCTTAATGCGTTAATGTAAGCACATACATTTTATGTATGAAAGGTGCTATAGAAATAAAAGTTATTATTATTATTATCAAAGGAGATGAGCTTACTCCTGTCCAGGTTGAGGAAGAACTTGGGCTGGGAAGTGTTGTCCACCAAGCGGCGTTTTGGCTGCGGAGACGCTGCTGTGCTCCTGCCTCCACCTAAGAGGAGGACACTTGTTACAAACATCACTTTTATATAAAGCCCACTATAGAACCACAGTGTAACTGGAAAGGTTCAAGCTCTTTATTCAGATGGTAATCACTGCTATTGTGTGCTTGTTCGGTAACAGGGGTCTCCCCATCTCTCTTAACCCATTAAGACCGGGGACGCATCTGTGTCACTTTTAGATTTCTTTAGGCTATTCAAAAATAGCAGATATACAAGCTCATAGCGCGGCACCGAGTGCCGCGCTACGAGCTTGTAGATCTGCTATTTTTGAAAAATCGTGAAATTTTTTTTTTTACATTTTTTTCCGAAAAACTGTTAGGATTTAGAAAATGTTTAGAAGCGGCCTCAGGTCTTAATGGGTTAACAGTTTTTTTTTTCTCAGGTTGGGATACCAATTTTATCCAATCAGGAGAGAGAACTCCTCGAAAACCATTTATCAGCTTCGATTTGTGCTCCAGTTTTGTCCGCTTATTTTAGTTTTTGTTTCATCACTTCCCATTTCACTTACATAACCGGGAGTTCTCGCTCCCGGTTGGCCAAAAAATTGGTATCACAACCTGAAAATATGTTTTCTGTTTACTTAACCCATTGATACCTGGAACGCATCTGTGTCACTTTAGATGTCTTTGGCTATTCAAAAATAGCAGATATACAAGCTCATAGCGCGGCACCGAGTGCCGCGCTATGAGCTTGTAGATCTGCTATTTTTGAAAAAAATCTTGAAAAAAGAATCTTTAAAGAAAATGTTTTAGATTTTATTTTTCAAAATGTTTCAAAATTTCAAAAAAAAACTCGGGTCTTAATGGGTTAAGAGTTAGAGGTACAGGGAGACCCCCTGCTAAAGAGTTACTACAGGGGGACCGACCAATTCTTTGTGTGATAGGAACCTTTTTCTTGTTTTTTTTTACATTAACCACTTGAACCCTAGCATCCCTATTCTGGGGGAACATTTTAAGTTTACTTTTATACTTTGGATGCTTTTGTGTGACGCTGTAGTATGATCTAGAAGGGCATTCATTTACAAAAAAAAACCACAAAAAGTTAAAATACGGAGATAAGAGGTTTCTGCCCGACAAGTGACGATTTGCTGAAAATATATCCACTCACCTCCGCTGCTTCCCTCGGCCACGCTCCCAAAGGCGTTCCTGGTGGAGCGTCGGAGCGACTGCGACATGCAGTCGGCGTCGGGGTGGCGCCTGCGCTTGGGGGTGGTCAGGGGGGCGGTGGCGGTGGTGGTGGGGGTGGTGGTGGTGGTGGTGGAGATGTCGCTCAGGGCCGGCTGGCTGTCCGTCGACTGCGGCGTGGCGGGGTTGTGGCCCGGCGGGCTGGGGCTGCGCTCTCGCTGGGCGGTGGTGTGGGCGCTGTGGCAAGGAAGACACAGAGAGAGAGAGAGAGATCAATAAAAAATTATGTGTTTTTATTGATTTTGACAAGTACAAAGGTATCTAACCCATTGAGACCTGAAGCCGATTCTACATGTCTCCTAAATCTCAACAGTATTCTGAAAAACGTATGTTTCTATGTCAGTGGTGCTCAATCTTTTTCATGTCAAGGACCCCCAAAATTATATGTATTTGGCCGCAGACCCCCATCAAAATATTTTGTTCCAGGGACCCCCAGAAGCAACGATTTGAGTTAAAAATGTTCGCTTTAAAACAATATATATTCAAAGATTTGCACACATTTTCACGATTTTTCAAAAATAGCAGATCTACAAGCTCGTAGCGCGGCACTCGGTGCCGCGCTATGAGCTTGTATATCTGCTATTTTTGAATAGCCTAAGTGTAAAATAATGCTTTTTAGCTCAAATCTAAAAATGACACAGATCCAGGTCTTAATGGGCTAATAGCCATAAGATGTCAAAAGTACTTGTTTTTCTCCCTAAAGTTAAAATTGTATGACTTTTAATACCTTTTTTAATACCAAGTTGTCAAATATTACATAAGAAAGAGGCAAACATTGTGAAAATAGCCGATCTACAAGCTCATAACGAGGCCATCGTCACAATATTTATCGGTGGAACAGAGTCGAACCAAATGTAATGCCTAGAATTTGAGGTACACTATTACTTTACTTGGAGTATGTTCTTTTTTCAATATTCTATAGCGCTACTCTACTACGTCTCAGAGGAAAATATTGTACTTTTTTACTCCAGTATAATTATAAATATACTCCAGTATAATATAATTATGGAACATGCATTAACCACTTAGGCTCCATTGTATATTTAGCTATTCGAAAGTAGCTAATCTACAAGCTTGTAGATCGGCGATTTTGACAGTTTTTGAAACAAATAAGTACATTTTAATGTCAATTTTAATGTCAATATTTTCTTACTTTTACCCGTAAAGTAAAATTTTGAATAAAGGCCTTTTACATGCAACTAGAGTATTTTCATTTTGGTATTGCTAATCTACACTAAAGTGAAAAATCTGAGAACTTCTTCCACCAGCGTATAGTATAGGGGTTTCACTTCGTAATCTGGTTTTCTTTCCAGCACGGCTTACTTTGTGGAGCAGGGCGAGCCGTCGTTGACCGCCAGGAAGAGCCTGGAGGAGCTGACCTTCTTGAACTGAGCCTGCTCGCACGGGTAGAGGAGGATCATGGGGAGGGTGAAGTCGAACGTGATCCGCAGGCCATCCACCATTTCCTTGCACAGCTCCTCGCTGAAGGAGAAAGGAGGAAAACTAAACAAAATGGCTACAATTACTCCAGAGAGACACCGTGCTGTGAAGGGCTTGTTCTAGTCTTCCTTTCTGCCAAAAGATACATATTTAAAAATGTTTTCTAAATCATAACAGTATGTTGCTATATCAGTGGTGCTCCAACTTTTCCATGTCAAGGACCACCCAAAATGATATGTATTTGGCCGCGGACCCCCCAATCTCAAAATATGTTGTTCCAGGGACACCCAGAAGCACAGATCGGAGTTATTTTTCCAAAAATAGCAGATCTACAAGCTCATCTGTCAATGTGCAGTGACTGTATATTGTGCAACTGGAAATAAATAAACTTTGATTACATTTTTCCCACTTAAACCCCATGCCAGCGATACCCAAGCTGTGGGAGCAGGGACCTACTGGTGGGCCTTGAGGATATTGCAAGTGAACGCCAAAATTATTGGCAAAACATTAAGAATTTTAATGATAATATAAGATCTATGATTGTTATAAAAAAATATAATAATGATTTAGTTGAAACCTTAGGCTGCGTGTTAGGTGGTCATATATGGGTGGGCCGCGAATGCTTTTGAGATGTCCCTGATCCAGAAAAGGTTGAGAACCACACTTTGTCATCCGACAAATAGTGAAAATAGCCAATCTACAAGCTCATAACCACATCGCATCGACGCGTTGTGAGCTTGTATATCTTCTATTTTTGCAACATTTTGACAATAACGACATGCCCTTTCTAGGTTGAAAGTGGTTAGTCCACCCACAGTAGTCCCCAGTTAGTTTTTTCTCATAATAGCAAGTATAGCTTGTATTTCTATTGGGATTTTTTGGGTTCATTTCTAACAAGACTCACTTCCTCTCTGGAGCGACTGGCTGCGGCGCCACGTTGTTGTTCTGGGCGGCGTTCTGGTGTCGTCGGTACCTCTCGTTGACCATGAAGGCTTTGTTGATGGCAAAGTGCTTCACGTAGGACTCCAGGACGTGCACCACGTTGGTCTGACAGGGGACCATCACCAGCTGGATGGGGGGAAACGGAGAAAGGGATCACAGATCATGCATGGATTAAAGCTAAATAAAACCTCACAGCTGAGAACACGTTGTTAGGCCAAGTCCTAATATGGCATGAAAGGAGCTCCCACCAGTGTTGCCAGATCTGCTTATTATAATTTCCCCGCAAGATTTTATTTGAAAATAGCCGATCTACAAGCTCACAACGCGTCGCATCGCGACGCGTTGTGAGCTTGTAGATCTGCTATTTTCAAATAGCTGATGTATATGTTAAAGTGCTCATGTGTGCACATAGTCGCTTCTTTTGGGCTGGTTTTCCTAGACCTGGTTGCTTGTTTCTCTCACAGAATCTGGCAACACTGGCCCCCACACACACACACACACACACACTAGCACTGTGTTTGATAGCACAATGTGTAAACATGTAACGATTCACTCAACTCACGATTCGAATCCCGATACTAGGTTCACGATTTATCACAATTTTGTAAACACAAAATTATTTCCCAGACAAATGGAATGGAATTTCTCTTGCAGAAATCCAGTATTATTATTATTTTTTTTTTTTTACAATACCATGTTTTCTCTTATCCTCTTTTCAATACAGTAGCAAATGACTGAAAACTCTTTTTAATCAATTCTCTAACAAAGATCCTGTATTTTCTTCTCTTTTTTTACGCACCCTCTGCTGTTTGCATCGCGATAAATGTTTTATTAAATCAATTTAAATTGTCACCAGTTTGAATCGATTTTAAATCGATTTAAGATAGATCGTTAACATGCCTAACAATATGTAGAATTATGATGTTTTGGTAGACATTCAGCCAACCAGTTGAAGAAATTGCAGATTGATGCTAAAAGGCCATACCAGCACTAACGAAAAGTCATTTTTGTATTTTCAAACTAAATGCCAGACACCGGAAGGTTAACCTTTGCTTTTATGAAATATCTGAGATCATTAGAATTTTCCGGCAGAAAACCACTTCAAATACTCTTTGAAACAATAACCGACAATAGGCTATCTACAAGCTTACAGATGGCCTATTTTTGGTGCGTGACATGCTTCCATAGAGCGGTGGTTCTCAAACTTTTTCATGTTAAGGAACCCCAAATGGACACTTATTAGCCCGTGGACCCCCATTAGAAAACATATGCCAGGGACACCCATAAGAGAAGATTTTTACGGCTCTAGCCGTGATTCTCAAACATTTTAATTCCCCGGACCCCCGGTTTGACATGCATTAGGCTACAGACCCCCATTTAATCACCGGCTTCGAATGCTATCAATTAGGGGTGTAACGATACGTTTTAACAACGATTCGATACGTATCACGATACTTGGTTGTCGATACGATACATGAACGATACAGGTTAATTTAGAACGATACGATACGTTTCGATTCAGCGATTTAGTCGATACGATACATGAACGATACAGGACAGGTTAATTTAGAACGATACGATTCCATTCAATGATTTAAAATCGATATAGTAACTATTTATTTACCCAAAAATTCTGTGTGAAAAATAAATACCTGGATACTGGATATAAATCCCTCTTTCTCTTTTTTTCTTCTTAAAAGTACTTAGTATTGATATAATTGATTATTTGCATTGCAGAACGATTCGATACGATTATTTGCATTGCAAAACGATTCGATACGATTCAAAGTCAAACGATACGATATTTAGCTGTTTGCATATCGATATAGTAGATCGTTGAAAATTCAAAACGATGCATCGATGCAGTTACTGTATCGTTACAGGCCTACTATCAATGCATTGAATGGGAGATTATCACGTTTTATCAGACCTTTGAATGGGTGAGTAGGCGACGAGTAGGCGCGATTTAGACCTACCCGCGATTTGTCAGACCATTCATGGGGCGTAATCAGGAGCTACTGACCTACTTGGAGGCGGAGCAGTCCCCACAACAATATTTACGATTCTGTGCCTATCGGTACATAACTCGAACGGCGCTGAGTAGGCACAGGCGAACGTCACACCGTTCAGGACGGCAACTCGGTCGCTTTAGCTCCCTCGGTGGTCCTTCACGGGGTGACAGTTCGCCTGTGACTGCGCGCCTCCGTCATGGTCCGAAACCAAAACCAAAACCGAAACTGAACTATTTAAGTCATCTCCGTTGGTAGGTCAGTATGTCTTGATAGCACCCAATGAATGGTCTGATAAATCGCGGGTAGGTCAGTATGTCGCCTATTTCGCCCATTCAAAGGTCTAATAAGAGGTGATAATGTCCCATTCAATGCATTGATAGCATCCGAATCAGGTGCATTTAATGACATTTCTAGCTCTGGGAACCCAATTTATATTGTACAATTAATGTTAATTTAACTCTGAGTGTACAAATGGAACCAATTCGACCTGTTGTTGTAAGTTATAGTTTTGTTTGACAATTAATTGTTGTACAAACAATTGCAATTAGTGATTTAATTGTTTTTTTGGCATTGAACACTGGGGACATAAATACAAGTTACATTTGTGTTTGCCATGCAGGCTTTTTAATATTGTACTGTGGCCAAAACAGGCCATTTTACGCGATTAGGGGAAAAGATATGTCGCTTCGCGCCACATTTCGAGCTTGTAGATTTGATGCTTGATATGATCGTAGGGCGTTACATTTACAAAAAAACACAAAAGGTTTAGAATATGGAGATAAAGAGTGTTTCTGCCCGACAGCAACGATTTGTGACAGGCCTGTACTTTGTCAGGGCACATTGGCGCATACCTTCTTCCTCTTGTTGATGTAGAAGCAGTCGTCCTCCAGCTTCTTCTTCAGGATGTCGGGGATGTCGATGTCGATGTGAACGGCCTTCTCCTCGGTGTCCTCCCTGGTGGTGTCATCGTGGGCCTCCTCCGGTTCCACCCTCTGACAGAGAGACGCACAAAAAGACCACAGATTTTTCATACGGACGCGATAGCGACTAGCAGCAACCACTGATCCGTTCGATCTGCGGCGCCCCGTGAACACAGGGTCTTTGGATTGATTGATTGATTAATTGATTGAATGTTAAAAGCGCGTAAGCTACCATTTGATTGGCTGGTGGTTCCAATTTAGGGGCAAAATATAATTCCTCAGAATTAATCAAAGAAATAAAAGCAAAACAGCTACTTTTATTATTATTATTATTGTTGTTAATTACACAAATTTTCTTAACCCATTAAGACTGGGAACGCATCCGTGTTATTTTAAGATGTTTTTGGATATTCAAAAATAGCAGATATACAAGCTCATAGGCTATAGCGCTATGAGCTTGTAGATCTGCTATTTTTGAAAAACAGTGAAAATCTTTGAATATATATATTTTTTAAGCGAATATTTGTAACTCAAATATTTGCTTCTGGGGATCCCTGGAACAAAATATTTTACAAATGTTCGCTTTAAAAAATACATTTTACACAAATTTTCAGGATTAAAAAAAAAATAGCAGATCTACATGCTAATAGCTCGGCATTCGGTGCCTCGCTATGAGCATGTAGATCTGCTATTTTTTTATAGCCAAAGAAATCTAAAATTACACAGATTCTTTCCCGATCTAATAATAATAATAATAATAAAAAAGAAACGATAAGGAAAAGAATTTGGGTGAAAATATTAAATAGGAAAGAAATTCAACTGAGTTTGAATTTGGGAAAAAAACAAAAATATACAAAAGCTTTGATATGGCCCAGCAGCAAGTGAAAGATAGTGATAGGAGGAAGTGATTTGCCTGAAAGCCTATTATTTAAATCAAACTATATTGCATATAAAGTGTTCCAAGCAAACCTCATCTGTGACTGGTTTGCACCAATCTGGTATGGCGTCTGAAGAGTGATCGCTCCACTTTACCATTTTGGTCAGGTCAGAGAAGTCGCTCTCCCCGGTCTTTGAGGATTCGGAATCGTCCTCGTCGCTGCTGTCTGAAGACGATATCACACCTGTAGGGACGATCCACAGCGTGGAGGGTTTTAACCCATTAATACCTGGAACGCATCTGTGTCACTTTAGATGTCTTTGGCTATTCAAAAATAGCAGATATACAAGCTCATAGCGCGGCACCGAGTGCCGCGCTATGAGCTTGTAGATCTGCTATTTTTGAAAAATCTTGAAAACATTTTTTTTTTTTTTTTTCCAAAAACTGTTATGATTTTTTTTTTTTTTTAAGAATCGCCTCAGGTCTTAACACATTGAATGCCAATCGCGTAGATCTACGCGAACCTATTTAAAGCCGCAGCGTGCCAGTCGCGTAGATCTACACGAACCGCCGATTCCCATTGAAAGTGCCCCAGGTGCACTTTCCGAATTTTTTTGATCCATTTCCGTTTCCGGTTTCCGGTCGGAAACAGAATTATTCGGGTTCCGGTTTTTTTGATCGTATCCGCTTCCTGTCTGGGATCCCGTTTAAAACTCGATTTTCTCGGTTGTTGTTTTTCTCCTCGCTGATCACTGTTTAGCGTTGATCGGCTGTATCTTCAAGATGGCGGCTCGCATTTGGAAACTGTTTTCGCTGGCCGTTTCTCACGGATCCGCTGTGTGTTTAGAACCAAATGAACGCGCACTTTTAACTTATTTAGCGAGGTCTGTGGCGACATGAAAAAAACTAAAAAACAACAATAAAACGCTGGCACTGGTGAGTACATTATGAGATTAAACTCTGGCATGGAATGTGTTAATGGGTTAATTGATATCGACAGTTAATCGGGGTAATCGATTTAACCCATTTAGACCGGGAACACTATATACACAAGATATATACAAGCCGAGTGCAGCACCGAGTGCCGCGCTATGAGCTTGTAGATCTGCTATGTTTGAGGTATCGTGAAAATTTGTGCAAATCTTTGAATATATATATACTTTTAAAGCAAACATTTGTAACTCAAATCTTTGCGTCTGGGGATTCTACAAATGTCTTCTAAATCCTAACAGTTTTCTGAAAAACGTATGTTGCTATAAAATATCAAACTTTTCCATGTCAAGGACCCCCAAAATGATATGCATTTGACCCCCCCCACTACAATTGTATAAAATTGTGTTGCAGATAAAATAATTTCATAGATTTCATGGATAGCTTCATAGACTTGTTTGACAGCACTGTCATTGTGTAACGTTGTGATGAATTCATATTAATGTCCATTTTCAGAGAGTTAACCACTTGAACCCTCAATACTTAGAAAACTTGGTACTTGGTCTGCTCTCTTTTCCCCCTGCACCAAATCTCTTTGCCGAAAATAGCCGATTTAGTTTGTAGATCTGCTATTTTCGGCTAATGTTCACCTCCGAAAAAGATGCTAGGGGTTCAAGTGCTTCATGTAAAAAAAGAAAAAAGTTAATACCCTATACCCCCTAGAGGTCCCGGAACACCTGTTGAAGACCCCTGCTTTAACCAATTGAATTGATTATTCTTAGAAGTAATGGATAAGAATAGTTGCAGCCCTATTTGTGTGAGAGAGACAGAGAGACTCAAGCTTTCTTACTCGTGTCATCGCTGTCGTCTTCTTCTTTGGGTAGCGTCTTCAAAGAAGATTTAGCACCAAGCAGACGATGACGCCTCTTCCGCCATCCCTTTCTCTTCCTGCAAACAGGGAAAGGATAGTTTCAGGGATTAAAGCAAAAATATAATCTCACGACTGGAAATGGTTTGTATGACCCAATGCGATTTGTGAAAAAGGAGACCCCCCACACTAGCGCTGTTTCCCAAACAATATGTTTAAGTTCTGATGTTTTTCATTCATACATACATACATACATACATACATACATACATACATACATACATACATACATACATACATAGGTCCTGCTGTTCTACATACTGCCAAACAGGTGAAGAAATCACAAATGGAGGATTTAACCTTTGCTTTCATATGAAATATCCAAGACTTTTAAGATTTTATGGAAGATGCTTCTGAACACATTGCTAGTTTGACCACTTCAAAATGGTAAAAAAAATGCGAAAATAATAACCGAAAATATCCTATCTACAAGCTCTCAATGTTTCGCACATTGGGACGCTTTCGCCATGTACGCTCAACTCTAAGATTACATTTTGACATAAGTCATCTCACCAACACCACTGGGTCACACCAACAGTACCAAGTTGCCAACTGAATTCAGAAGTATTAGACAATCTATATCCGTGCACCAGTGATTTGATTTACATGGCATAACTCTCGATACACTCAATCTTAAACAAAGAAACAATTCACTTTCTAACAACTTTCCACACTCTTATTTTGTGTCCTCGTGCTCGGTCCATCACAAAGGGTAAGCTTTGGAAAATAGGCTAAATATACCTGACCACTGATATGGTGCTTTAACCACATTAACCGGGGCATGTCCGGGCATGTCATAAATAAAAGGTGAACATTCTGTGAAAACAGCAGATCTACAAGCTCTGCAACATGTTGAGCTTGTAGATCGTCTAAATTCGCTGGTGACATTTGGTGTAGAGCAGTGGTTTTCAACCCTTTTCATATCACGGTCCATTATTTATTCGGCATTTGAGCTAGGGACCACCGTTTGATGAGATTCAGACTCTCAGACCAAAAACTTTATTTTGTCTAATATTTTGTTGTCGTTTGATAAGCTTTTGTCCACAATTCCATGCTGTATTGATGATGTGGTACCATTAGGAGAGATAACAGGCAAACATTTAGCAAAATAACAATTCTTCTACATTCTCTAATTGTGTAGTAGTCTTCTTGTAAATTAAGTAATGCAGATGTTTAACAATAATTTAACTCTTGAGAGTGTAAAATGAAACCAAATCCCTATGGGAAAGGGAAAAGGGGAAGGGACCAAGTACAGACCCTTGGGGAGCCCCGGTCAGTGAAGTATATAGGGTTTATGTGGTTAACCAATTAAACCCCCATATACTACATTCTACAACGACTACCGAAAATAGCCCATCTAGTACGACGTCACAAAGCGTGGTATTTCCTTAATTTTCGACGTAAAGTTGATAAGCCAGGTAGGGTGAATATACTCCCAAGGGCAATACTGAACTGGCGTGAAATGACAAAAAGGAACTTACATGCGCTCTTCTGCTTTGCGTGCCAGTTTAAGTTGCAAACGACGATTTTCCTCAGAATCCCTGAGCACATGATCCTCTGCAGCCCAACGATCCCAACTAAAGATGGAAAATAAAATAAAAACTCAAACATTGGAGGCATTTGTCAAGTTCAGTACGTATTATGGTTATTTGAAACTGTGGTTCTCAAAGTGGTTTCCGGTCCTTGAGGCTTTTCGAGTCTGTAACTCAGAGAGTGTACAAATGGAACCAAAAGGTTCCATTTGGTTCCATTTGAACACTCGGGAGTCAGGATTTTAGTGTAGATTAGGGGTCCATTTGGTTCCATTTGTACACTCTCTGAGATAGGATTTTATAGTGTATATTAGGGGTCCATTTGGTTCCATTTGTACACTCTGAGTCAGGATTTTACAGTATAGATCAGGGTCCCAGAGATATACAGTACACTTGTATCAAATGGGGATCCGTGGCTTAATGCATATCAAACTGAGGATCCTTGAAATAAATTAAAAAATACTTTGAGAACCACTGCTTTGAATGAACCATCACTTCAGCATCCGATTGTGGAGAGCAAGGCTGCTGGGATTTTTTTTTTACAAACATCATAACAACAATACTACAGTGACAGTAGTAGTAAAACTGTGTCTGTTGGATCACCTTCTGTTCCATCCGCTGAAGTGAATCAGGTACTTTGGGAACCTCCTTCCATGTTCATCTGTGGCTAGTACAATGTCAGTGACCTAGAAAAAATGTCAAATACATAAAACACAATGAAACACAACTACAAAATCACATCGATTCAGAGCTCCTACCTACGACCTTGTCAGCTATCTTAACCCATTAAGACCGGGAACCCACCTTGTGTCATTTTAAGATTTATTTGGGCTATTCAAAAATAGCAGATCTACAAGCTCATAGTAGCGCGGCACCGAGTGCCGCACTACGAGCTTGTAGATCTGCTATTTTTTGGGGGAAAAAAAGAAAATGTGTCCAAATCTTTGGATATATTTTTTTACGCTAACACTTGTGAGTCAAATCTTTGCTTCTCCCTGGAACAAAATCGTTTGAGGTATAATTTTTTTTTAAATTATTATTATTTTTTCAAGATACTTCAAGGATTTAGAAAATATTGTTATAATCGGCCTCAGCAGGTCTTGATGGGTTAACTGTTCACCATTATAGCTGCATTGACAAACTGCATTGACAAACACCAAACAGTGGTACAATTTGTACTTATAAAATATATATATATATATATATTTATAAATTAAATAAAACTTGTCCAATGGACAACTAAGAGTTTAATCTGCGTGTCCTTAATTAATGCCATACAATTAAATGATTACATGTCCTGGACAAGCCTTAATGTCGAGCCCTGAAGACATAAGAAGAACATAGTGTTAAACACACACAGTAATTTAGCATTAGCATGCTAGGCTAGCTTATCCATGGAACCCAATGCAGCATTTTTTACATGGCAGCCACTATAGAGCCACTATTAGCATTATTCAGTAGCGTTACAGTAACATTCGAACACCCTGACACACGTGACAGTGTTAAATGAGCATTCATACACACATAATACACGTTTAAAGTATCATAATAGAAGCTAACTTAGAAGCTAAGTGGCTAAACTAACACTGTTGTTCTCTGTGGTCATCACCGTTGAATGGACTCAGGGCAGTGTTGCCAGGTTTTCGCGAGAGAAACAAGCATCCACTGGCAGTGTTCCATTTCACAAGTTTTCAATGAACAAAAAATCTTTTGAAATAGCAGATCTACAAGTTTGGGACACATTGTGAGCTTGTAGATCTGCTATTTTCAAATGGCCGAAATGTTTATAGGGTTGAAGAGTGGTTAATGTATGTTTTGTAATAATAATATTCGCCCTTTAAACATAATACATTGACTATATGGAAATAGCAGATCTACAAGCTCACAACTGCATGTGCTGCGTTGTGAGCTTGTAGATCTGCTATTTTCACACACAAAAAACTTGAAGAAAATGCGATAGAAATGTGTAATGTTCTTGAAACATTTTATCCACACAAATCCCTGGTATAAAATGTTTTCAGATGGGGGTCCGCAGACAAATACATATTAATTTGGGGGTCCTTGACATGAAAATGTTTCAGAACCACTGGTTTAAACAACATTAGGAAAACATTAAGCCCAAATAAACAACTACACTTTAGAAACAAGCCCAAATAAGCAACTACACTTAAGAAACAAGCCCAAATAAGCAACTACACTTAAGAAACAAGCCCAAATAAACAATTACACTTTAGAAGCAAGGCCAGATAAGCAACTACACCTTAGAAACAAGCCCCCAAAAAACTGCAACTCGCAACTACCAATATTTACAAGCAACTTTACAGGAAAAACAAGCCCAAAGTCGCGTATAATAATAAGCGGACATGGCAACCCTGGACTCAGGCGCGTTTGTTTTGATTACCCTTCACTGTCTGCGAGGGGTGGAGATACTAATTTGTCATCTCTGAAAATGTTTTTCCCCCCCCCTTTTCTGCCTTTTTTTTAATTGAATAAGTAAAACAAATATTCGAATGGTTGGGCAACAAAGTGTTAGTAATAAAATGTATAACTAGTATTGCTATAAGAAAGACACTTTAATGTGTCTGTGCTCTGCTTTTTGTCTGTTTGATAAAACAAACAATCAGTCTACAAAATAATGTGACATTCATTCAAGTTGTATTTTATAAATGCGTCACATTCAGCCCCTGTATATCAGTGGTTCCCAAACGTTTGTGTCAAGGACGCCCAAAATGATATATGTATTTTGCCACAGACCCCCATTTCAAAATAGTTTGTTCCAGGGACCCCCAGAAGCAAAGATTTGAGTTACAAATGTTTGCTTTAAAAAAATATATATTCAAAGATTTGCACAAGTTTTCACGGTTTTTCAAAAACAGCAGATCTACGCTATGAGCTTGTATATCTGCTATTTTGAATAGCCAAAGTATAAAATAAGGTTATATAAGTGGTTGAATTGATTGTGACACTACACATTTTGCTGGGGACCCCCTAGTACCCCTGGGGGTCCCCGGACCCCACTTTGAGAATGCGCTCCTCCCCATCGGGACGGGTCTGGCTCATTAACCATTCGCACCCGGAAACAGAATATTACAACAACAACAACATTGCAGCAGCACAACGATATACTTTATTGTTTCACTTTTATGTCAAATAAAATGACGTACTTATCATTTAATTCTACTTTGACTTAGAAAAAAAAGTGACGGAAAAAAGTTTCAACAACTTTTTTTGGACGCTCGCGCGACAAAAGTTAAAAAAAAAAGAAATTGCCCTGTTAATTTATGCTGCGTCGCGCGAGCGACGGGTAGTAGTAGCAGATCTACAAGCTCACAATGCCACGCTTCCATGACGCCTTGTGAGCTTGTAGATCTGCTATTACTACCCGTCACGCGACCCAAAGTATCCTCAAATGCCCATTTCCTTACCAGTGGTATACTCAGATATTTCACTCAAGTAAAAGTAGAAATACCATAATGTAGAAATACTCTGTTACAAGTAAAAGGCCTGTGTTCAAAATGTTACTTAAGTAACAGTACAAAAGTCAAAATATACTTAAAGTACCAAAAGTAACAAAATGTTTGAAAATAGCAGGTTCACAAGTTCACAATAGCCTAAGTAAAAAAATAGGGCTCAAGTGGTTAATGTATGTTTTATGATATAATAATTTGTATCTGCATAGTAACTAGTAACTCAAGTTTTCAAAAAAATTGCAGTGGAGTAAAAGTACAATATTTGCCTCTGAGATGTAGTGTAAAAGTACAGAAACTTGGAAATACTCCCGTAAAGTAAAAACCTCCAAATCGTACTTATAAGCACAGTACTTGAGTAAATGTACTTTACACCACTGCCACTTCCTAACTACTATCACACATCTCACAACAAACAAACACATTGTTAAAAAGTGTTATAAATAAAAAAATAATGACATATTAAAAAGTGTTTACAAACACATTATGAACAAAACAACAACAACAAAGTATCCCCAAAATGGGACTCCTTCTTTCTTTGGTGTTTCGCCCAAGTGGGCGTGGTTTTGAGGTTGGGTTTCGGCATAGTTTGAGGTTATAAAGGCATAATAAACCACGCTGACTTGGGCGAAACACCAAAGAAAGGGGGAGTGCCATCCTCAAAATACCATTTCCTTACTACTATCACACATCTAACAACAAAACAAACACATGGTTAAAAAAGTGATATGATTTTTTTTTTTTTACACATTAAAAAGTGTTTTACAAACACATAATAAACAAAAAAAACAACAACAATAAAATCCATATATTTGTTTTTGGTACCTTTGCGTCGTACAACACTTTCTCTTTGCTGGGGTCGGGTTCGAAGCACAGCACGCTCTCTCCTTCGCGGAATCGATACGCGATTCCCCGCGAATTCATCTGATCATGGCGCGGGAGATCAGGAGAGGAGGCATCGATCCACGAACGTGCGTGGATCGGATCGGACCCCCCTGATCGCGCTACTCCCTCTCTCTCTCTCTCTCTCTTGCACTAGCTCCTTAACCCGTTCCTAGCCGAGGAGGCACGCTGCTCGCTGCGGCCGGTGGTCCGACAGCAGCAGGCATGAGGGGGAAAGATGGCGCTGTTGTTGCGGGATGGATGATGATCATGAGCCCGAACCCTGTACTTCCTTCCTCGTTGAGCCTCACGTCATGACTGAGGTACGCCACCAGGTGGCGCCTAGAGACTGTGGAAATGCCACACATGGGAGATGTATGAGAAAATACTACAAAAGGAGTTGTTCACCCAAAGAATTACTTATTTTCTATCATTTACAGAACAGGGGTATTCAACTTGATTAGACGGACGGACGGACGGGGGGGGGGGCAAAATTACTAAATTAATTGAGGTCGGGGGCCACAGGCCTATGTAGACAAAACAAAAAAACAAAAATGTCATGGTTAACTGTTTAGCTTAAGAAATGTGTAACCAGTTAATACCAACGGTTAAATGGTTAATATTTCTTTTTTGTATTTAATTGTTAGCGCAAATGCACTTTTACCCCCTAACCTACCACCTGGAGGCAGATGCACAGCCACCACGTAAAGGACTGCAATTCTGCCATCTTCAAGAAATTGCAGTAACACTATGATCTGAATTCATATCTTTAAATCTTGCGGTTTGATAACTGAGGCAATTGTGTTGCACTGTAGAACCCCCCCCCCCCCCCCTCTCTCTCTCCATCCATCCATCCTTGCAAAAATCCACCTGAAGAGCTCATAACGTCATGCTTCATGGTCTGTCTGCAACAGTATAGCTCTTATCTGGCGTTGCCCATGGCTGCAGAAATGAAGGCCACGTTTTGAAGGACTGAGATATGGTAACACAAGCATCCTGGAGCACTGAATCATGACAAGTTACAAAGTTATTACAGAGTTGAACTGAAAATTCCAGGAGAACTCAGGAGAACAAAACAGGATATCTTGTGCTGAGCAGGTTGTTTAAAACAGATAGCCTGTGCAATATATAGACCTAACAGTATGGTGCGTGTGTGTGTGTGTGTGTGTGTGTGTGTGTGTGTGTGTGTGTGTGTGTGTGTGTGTGTGTGTGTGTGTGTGGTTTCATAATACAAACTAGTTGAAAAGGGTAGGAAAATAATTGAGAAGTATATGCCGCCAGAGGTCCTCGAGGGGGCCACCTAAACTATGAATAGTTAGCAACCATGGTGGCCTATTGAATACCAAACTGCCTCGGACCTTGAAATAAAACATAGTTTGAGAACCTTTTAAAGAACGCCACTGCGGGCCTGGGCTGCTGGTGTAGCGGTCCAGGCACCTATAGGCTCAGTGTTGCCTGACCGCGTGTCGTGGGTTCGAGTCCTGATCCCGACGGCCTTTGCTGCATCATGTCACTCCCCATCTCTCTCTCCCCATTTTCTGTCAGCCTACTGTCGTGTCAGTAAATGCATAAAAGCCAAAAAATATATATTTTAAAAAGATAATAAAATGCCACTGCGTTGCCAGAGTCAAGGCCTTGAAGGTGAGCTCCCACGCATTCATTCCCACAACGGAACAGGTCAGTGCTTTGTCTGACCATAATATCCAGGAAGTGTTATTATCAGTCTGTCATGAGAGTCTCAAGGGAGACGCAGCATTTCTTCAACTGATGAAACCGTCTCAAATGCAAACTGATTTCAGAGCGACAAAGAGCTATTATGGATGAGGTAAAACTTCATTTTTTCCCCCCTATCCTAGCCTATAGTTTTGAATTGTACTAGGATAGCAGATGTTGTCCTCGATCTAGATTGTAATCCAGATTCCAGTGTGCATAGCTTTCAAATGATGTTATGTTATGCAGTGGTGGAGGAAGAACTCAGATATTTTACTTAAGTAAAAGTAGCAATACTACAATATGAAAATACTCTGTTGCAAGTAAAAGGCCTGTGTTCAAAATGTTACTTCAGCAATGGCATCAAAATATACTTAAAGTATCAAAAGTAAAAGTACTAAAATGTTTGAAAAAAGCAGATCTACAAGCTCACAATGTGTTGCAATGCGACGCGTTGTGAGATTGTAAATCAGCTATTTTCAAATAGCCTATGTATAAAATATGGCTAAAGTGGTTAATGTATGTTTTATAATATAATCATTTATATCTGTAAAGTAACTAAAGTTTTCAAATAATTGTACTGGAGTAAAAGTACAATATTTGCCTCTGAGATGTAGTGAAGTAGAAGTAAAAGTACTGAAAATTGAAAATACTCCAGTAAATTAAAAATACCTCAAAATTGTACTGAAGTACAGTACTTGAGTAGATTACTTAGTTACTTTACAACACTGGCAGACACACAACTGGTCGATATCAGCTAAAACCCTCCACGCTGTGGATCCTGTCCCTACAGGTGTGATATCGTCTTCAGACAGCAGCGACGAAGACGATTCTGAATCCTCAAAGACCGGGGAGAGCGACTTCTCTGACCTGACCAAAATGGCCAAGTGGAGCGATCACTCTTCAGACGCCATATCAGATTGGTGCAAACCAGTCACAGATGAGGTTTGCTTGGAACACTTTATATGCAATATAACACTTATGGTCACTATTTTTAATAATATTTAAAAAATAATAAGTAAAAAAAACTAAAACAAGTATTTTATTTTTGGAAGTGTGTTTCAACATTAGTCTATTATAGCTAGATAACATCATTATCCATTGTCTTCATTATAGGAAAACGAGCTTTATCGAAAGATGAAACCAAAATGATATTTTAAAAAGTGTTTACATGGATATGAATGCATAACAAGTCAGCTATGATGTGGGGGGAAACGTTTTGTTAGTATTTTGGGCTGAGTTAAATCACGGGTCAAATTTGATCCGCTAACACCAAAAGTGTATGCAGGTTTCTAACACAATGCAAGGGTTAAAAAACCCTGGTGTCCAGTGAATTTTTCTATTTTATGCTGGTGTCATGTTAGAGGCAAGTGCACTATATTTGTTGAAATGTGTCTTATACATCCTGAATATGTTCATAATGGCTATTGTATATAAATATGATATTGGGAAAATTCTCGCTCTACTTGCATGCCTCTTGAATGCCTCTAATACTGTGTGTCTCTTATCAGTCGGCAGATGAGGACATGGGGGAGAGGAACCAAGTGATTGTCAAGGTGGAGGAATGTGACACTGGCCAGGTGGAGATGTACGCATGGACCGGCACCATCAGAGACGGAGGAGAAGCTATTGTTACATCTCCTACCGGAGGCCTGGAGGTTCACAGTGATGGGAAAGTGGCTGGAAATCCAAGTGTAACAGAGGTCAGTGGAATTGTTGTCATTTCTGGTGATAGGCTTGGACTTTTTACAGGGGCCAGTTCCGAATCGCAGCCAGAGTTTGTAAGTGCTCTCTTGGTTTTGAAGGAGAGTACGGATTCACAATTTTCTATGACTGTTGGTAGGGCATTCCACGTTTTGGTGGCATTCAAGCCTATCACCAGAAATTGTCTGGCAAATACATTTTGACGCAGCCAGCCCACTTGTCCAGTAGTGACAGGAGTCGTGTGTGTGCGTGTGTGTGCGTGTGTGTGCGCGTGTGTGCGTGTGCATGTGCGTGTGTGTGTGTGTGTGCGTGTGTGCATGCTTAAGCAGATGTCCAGCAGTGATGGCTGTCTGTCCAGTGACATCATGAACCCACAGTGCCACCGCACGCATTCCTATGGCTCAGCACCCGCCCCCTGGAGGGCTGTTAGCTACATGCCTCTGGATTGTCATCCATGTGAGTAAAACACCCACGCACGCGCGCACACACACACACACACACACACACACACACACACACACACACACACACACACACACACACACACACACACACACACACACACACACACACACACACACACACACACACACACACACACACACACACACACACACACACACACGCACACACACTACATCTCAGAGGCAAATATTGTACTTTTACTCCACTACAATTATTGGACAACTTTAGTTACTAGTTACTTTGTAGATTTAGATTATTATTACAAAACATATATTAACCACTTCAGCCCTATATAGACTTTGGCTATTTGAAAGGAGCCGATCTACAAGCTCACAACGCGTCTCAATGTGACACGTTGTGAGCTTGTAGATCTGCTATTTTCAAATGATTTCATACATTTTGAAATGAAATGGAAGATTTCTGCATTTCTACTTTTGGTACTTTAAGTACATTTTGATAACAATACTTTTGTACTTTTACTCAAGTACATTTTAAATTTCGGACTGACAGAGTATTTCTACTTTGCAGTATTGATACTTCTACTTAAGTAAAGAATGTCAGTACTTTTTTCCACCACTGTCCAAGGATTTCTTTTTTTATCGTTTTATCTACGGTTCAAGAGTTATAGGCCAAAACATGAAGCGGCCTGTTAGGCCTATAGCGCCGCTATGAGGCCAAGTTGTAACATTAAGAGGTGGGTGTTCTTCTTTGCTCTCTGCTGACATTACCTCATTTCTCCTTCTAGATCGGTCACTCCTTCCTGTGTGTATAGAGGAGGTTTCCCCTGAACAGGAGGAGAGTCTGGTTCCCAGTCTGGTCCAGGAGGTGAAACCAGAACCACCACAGATTAAAGAGGAACAGCAGGAGGAACCACTTCAAAGACCACAGGAGGAGGCTGATCGGTTAACGTTGAGGTTAGACAGACGTACACATGGATCCGGATACATTAGCCGTATGGAATATGCAGGTACATCACTTTCTCATGCATTTCTCGGTCTCAGGTAATTTATCACGTTCAGCCCATATTTAGCCTCGATCTCCAAGCTTTTATTGCTTAGTTTTGCTAAAAAATAAAAGCCTGGCCCAACCATAGCCTGTACTGGGTATGAGGAAGTGTTTCATTTCCCAACCAACCAGAGTGCAGTGGGCGTCGCTCGTAATGTTGTGTTAACGGGGCGGGGGTTGACGGACAGATCGGTGAACCAATGGGATCAGCCGCAATCTCTCGCCGGCTCTATACACCCGCCCCTCTATACATGAAATCAGGAGCGTTGGGGCAGACTAGCCCATATTTGACACTAAAAAGGGTTTGAATTCGTTCTCCTGCTATGCCACAAAAATGTGGAATGCCCTACCAAAAGCCGTGAAGGAGTGTAAAACCCTACTTTCCTTCAAAACCGCTCTAAAAGAGTACCTACAGGTGGCTTCAAAACTGGCCCCTGTAAAAGTCAAAGCCTAGCCCCCCCCCCCTGTTTTTCAAACTGTTTTCATGATGTTTTGCATAGTAGTGTATATCTGTCATTAAATGTATCTATGAATTGAATACAAAGGACTCCAATGGAAACAAGCCATATAGGCTTTCTTGGGTTTTAAATCCTCTTAGCTGACCTTGTATTGAACTGTATTTCCTGTGCTTTTTTTTGCAAACTGCTAATAAAGTTTTCAATCAATCAATCAATCAATCAATCAATCAATCAATCTCTCTCTCTCTCTCTCTCTCTCTCTCTCTCTCTCTCTCTCTCTCTCTCTCTCTCTCTCTCTCTCTCTCTCTCTCTCTCTCTCTCTCTCTCTCTCTCTCTCTCTCTCTCTCTCTCTCTGCTTCTGTAGAGCTGATATTATATGAGCTCTTCGTTCATTGTTGCTGGGTTATCACGCAGCTTGTCTGTTTCAAATAGTTAGTACCCTCTCAAGCTTGAACACTATAGAAGGGGAGACAGAAATAATAGTCAACTCTATTTTATCTTTTGTCCAGAGTTCCCTCACCTGCCTGTGTGTCGCCCTGAACACAAGGAGAGGAACTCCAGTCTGGTGGTCCAGAAGGAACCAGAAGAAGAAGAAGATGATGATGATGAGAACAGAGAGATGGAGGAGCCTGTGGCCAGCACCTCAACTCAACACATGACAACACAAACTGACGTAGAGGACTGTGGAGCATTGCAACCAGTGTGGTAAAGTACTACGTTTACTTAAGTACAAGTTTAAGGTATTTGTACTTTACTTACAATTTTCAGTACTTTTACTTCTTCTCCACTATCTGATCTCAGAGGCAAATATTGTACTTTTACTGCAATTATTTGAAAACTTTAGTTACTAGTTACCTTGTAGATTTGGATTATTATTACAAAACATACATTGCCCACTTCAGCCCTATAAATATTTTGGCCATTTGAAAATAGCCGATCTACAAGCTCACAATGCGACACAATTTGAGCTTGTAGATCTGCTATTTTCAAAAGATTTGTATACATTTGAAAACTTGAAATGGGACATTTTGCATAATTAGTGCTTTTATTTCTGGTACTTTAAGTACATTTTGAATTCCGGACTTTTACTTGTAATAGAGTATTTCTATATTGCAGAATTGATACTTTTACTTAAAGAAAATAAAGTTTACAGAAATAGTAAAAATTATGTTTTTATGTGGACACGCCTCCAGTTCATTAAGTATACCTGGTTCTCACCTTAGCACCTCCTCCACCACCTTAGCACCACCCACCTGTCCTAGTCCCTCCTCCTCCTCATGCCCACACCTGTTGTGTTATGATAATGAGGGGGAGGGTATGTTTTTACTATGTCACTAAAGCGCTGTTTCTCTATTGGCACGTTTGACCCTCAAGGTTTCAGCCTCCAGGTAGAAACTCAAAATAGTCAGAGAAGACATAGAACACCATAAAAACACCACCAGGGGGCTTAATGAAGTTCTATCAACCTCATAGACACATGAAAAACAGAAAAAGTGCAAAACCATGGCACCACCTCTTTAAGTAAAAAAATTATCACAACCAACCAGCGATGACCGGCTCCTCTCTTCTTCACACAGTTCTGATGAAGACATCACTGGAGACAGTGATGAGCGGGAGGAGAACAGGGAAGACCGGTCAGCTTTAAACAAACTGAACTCACACAAGGCGCAGAATCTGGAGGGACAACAACGCTTGTCTTTGCGCAAAAACAAGCTGTCCCGGGTCCAGAAATCATCGAAACAAACTCCATCATCCACGAGGAGTGACACAGGGAAGAAAAGCTGTACTTGTGCAGAGTGTGGCAAAGTCTTTGGACGTGCAAGTTATCTGAAACGACACATGAGGACTCATACAGGTAAAAAATAAAACACTTTACACGTATTATTACTCGACCTCCCTGTGTTTGTTATGTTAACAAGCAACAGTACAATATTTAGCTATATGAATATGCTGGAATTATAGTAAATATAGATAGTTTATTCATTTTAAATGTCCAATAATCTCTAAACGTCAGACAATCACTGTGTCCCAGGGATATGTTGATCTGTTGGTCATTTTGCTTCTAACTGCCCATCAGGTCTGAAGTCTAAAGCTCCAAAAGTTCTGAGGAGACACAGGACCGGTCAGGGAAAAACCTGCTCGCCTCGGCCAAGTGAGGAAGAGGAGGGGGAGGAGAAGGAGGAGAAGGATGAAGACGGGACCCCTCGTCTGTCTGGTATTTCTACACTATTACTAGAGTACACTTTAGGAACAAGGTTAAAATTTCTGATTTCACCATTTTCTCCTCTGCCTCTTTCCTGTAAAAAAATACGGTTTTCACCAGTGTCCTTTGTTGTTGTTACTGCATGGAGAAAACATTTATTTCTTAACCTTCTTCTAGTGTTTGTAATGTTAACAAGCAAAAGTCCAATGTAGCTATGTGAATATGCTCTACTGAAATACAGACATTTATTCATTTTAAATGTCCAACACTCCCTAAACATCAGACAATCACTGTTGGGATAGAGTTCTCGGAATATAAATTATACCCCCCCCTCCCTCCTCAGGAAAGAACTCCTCGCCTCGACCAAGTGATGAAGAGGAGATGGAGACGGAAGAAGACGAAGAGTGGACTCCTGATCTGTCTGGTATTTGTACACTATTACCAAAGTACTGTACAGTAGTACTTAATTTTGTGTTTCTGAAGTTGTACTCAGCTAGAGGTAGTGTTAGTGATGCAAAGCCTGTGGAGCTAGTTGAAGCAGACAACTCAAAGTAGTGCCCATATCCAGTTCTTTAAAAAATAAAAAGTGTCTGTACATTTTGGCTATTAAGCTTTTTAATAAGTTCAGACCTGCTTCTAGATAGATTTTTACTCAGTTGCATGCCTGTGTTGCACACCGAAAAGAGCAGATCTACAAGCTCACAACGTGTGTGCGTGTGCGTGTGTGTGTGTGTGTGTGTGTGTGTGTGTGTGTGTGTGTGTGTGTGTGTGTGTGTGTGTGTGTGTGCGTTACAGGTGGTCAGGTGATGGAAGGAGTAGCAGAGTGTTCCAGTGATAGAAAGCTCAGAAAACAGCCAGAGATTATCTACACAGAACCAGAAGTTCCAGAAGACGACCATTACTACTGTAGGTCATCTTTGGCTGCGTCCCAAAACACATTCTACATGCTACACACTAATCTGTATGCTATCTGTCAACATCATTTTGAGTGCATACACAATGGTATTATGTTTAATTTCTGACATACTAATCAGATCAAGTTGATCAAGTTGCGAATGTTAGGAAAGTGCCCCATCTTGTGACAAAGCAGAGGTACTACGGCATACATGCTTCCCATCTCATCACTGATCTGCTATTTTCTAAAGATTTGTATACATTTGAAAACTTGAAATGGGACATTCTGCATAATGAGTACTATTTTGATGCCAATACTTTTGTACTTTTACTCAAGTACATTTTGATTTCCGGACTTTTACTTGTAACAGAGTATTTCTAATAGTGCAGTATTGACACTTATACTTAAGTAAAGAATTTTAGTACTTTTTCCACCACTGATGTTACGTGTGTGCGTGTGTCCAGTCTGTGTTCAGTGTGGGGAGTTCTTCTTAGAGGAATGTGAAGTACACGGAGCTCCTAAATTCATCAAGGACCAGGATGTAGCTAAAGGAGAGACTGGCCGAGCCGGGAAGACCCTGCCTCCTGGATTTAAGGTATACCGTATAAATTCAGTAAAAAACTATAACATAGAACTACATACAGTCTAACACGGTTCACAAACTTTTTAGCTCGAGACCCAAGCGAGAAGTTTTCTGTCTCCCTGCAGGACCCAAACTAGTGAAAATAGGCGATCTAAAAGCTCACAATGGGTCGCCTCTGACGCGTTGTGAGATCTACTATTTTCACGACTCCTTACGTTTTTACTCCCCCCCTAATTCATGGAATTTCTTCGATCTTTTTAAAATTAATGAATTTTTTTGTAATGAATTTTATTATTTTTATTTCATTTCTCAATAATTTCTCAATAATTTCGGAATAATTGTGATAAAAAAAAAAAATTGTGTGTGTGTGTGTGTGTGTGTGTGTGTGTGTGTGTGTGTGTGTGTGTGTGTGTGTGTGTGTGTGTGTGTGCAGATTAGAACGTCACATATTCGAGGTGCAGGTCTAGGAGTTTTTTACTGTGGAGACTCTGAGCTTCCAGTTGGGACTCACTTTGGCCCGTATGAAGGAGTGAAGACTGGCGAAGAGGAGGCTGTAAAGAGTGGATACTCCTGGGTGGTGAGTGAGTGTGTGTGTGTGTGTGTGTGTGTGTGTGTGTGTGTGTGTGTGTGTGTGTGCGTGCGTGCGTGCGTGCGTGCGTGCGTGCGTGCGTGCATGCGTGCATGCGTGTGTGTTGGGAGTAAAATGTGTAGTGGACATTTTGGCCTATGGTAACATTAGAGGCCACACCACTGGGTCAGCTATGTGTATATGATATGCAAGGGATAATGTACGGGTAGCTGGCCATTATTGAAAAAATAAATCCAGACAGGGTGATTATGCACCGATTCGGAGCGGAGGTGGATAGTCACCCGGAATAATAATGTCTTGTTATTTATTTGTTGTGTGATATTTGTATGCACTGTACTCTACCCTGTGTGTCTGGAATAAAGTTTTAATTGAATTGATAACCCTATACATAGTTCTGAACATGGTCTTTTTATAGTATTTCTTTTTCTGTTATTTTTTATTTGTATTGAATTGTGTTTGTATTGTGATATGGATCTCCCTTGGGTCTGAAATAAAGATTGAATTGAATTGGTAAATCATGTGTTTTTCTTTTTCTTTAGATCCGCAGGGAGAGAAACCGTTATGACTACATTGATGCTAAGGACAAGACTTTGTCCAACTGGATGAGGTAGGACATGATTCTCTGGTCGTAAACTCTCACCGCTTTCTCCCACAAACTATTAGTTTACATCTATACATACATAACTGCAGTATGTAGACCTCTAGATTATAAATTAGTTACACATAATATGTGCCCGGTACAAGCTCTACAAATATATTATATTTGTAGAGCTTGTACCGGGCACAGAAAGACAACCTCCACTCCGCCTGACCTCGGCGCACAGGCATGTAAGGGGTTAATTACTCAACTATGTTATCAGGAAACAGGCATCAGTAAAATCCTAAAATTAATCCTAAAACAGGCAGTCAGTGTAGGGAAGATAAAATATTCCGTTCAATTTGGAGACCAATATTTTTTGTACGTTTTGTCTATAGGGTCTAGGTTTTACATTTAAATTTAAAATTGTGTGTGTGTGTGTATATGTGTGTGTGTGTGTGTGTGTGTGTGTGTGTGTGTGTGTGTGTGTGTGTGTGTGTGTGTGTGTGTGTGTGTGTGTGTGTGTGTGTGCGCGCGCGTGCGTGTGTGTGTGTCAGGTATGTGAATTGTGCTCGTGAGGAAATGGAACAGAACCTCATAGCGTTCCAGCATAGAGGGCGGGTCTTGTATCGTTGTTGTCGTTCTGTGGCCAGGGGAGAGGAGCTGCTTGTATGGTACGGAGATGAGTATGCAAAGGAACTGGGAATCATCTTTGATGAGCTGTGGAACAATAAGAGCACTGCCAAAGGTAACCATCTATCTGTCTGTTAAATGTAACTTGTATGTCTGAGCTAGTCATGGCTGAAATTGAAGGTCAAAATTGAGTTTGGACCACGCTTCTTTTCCAGTCTTGTAGAAGCGCGCTTACATTTTTAAACTGCTGTAGCATGCAGCTGTACAATACATATAACTGCCATCTCCAAACGCGTCAGTATGTCTCAGACTGCTGAAACCTCATTACCTTCTGGTGCATCCTCCGGATCCATGGGGTGTCAGTATAAATAATTCATACAGCTTTAGCTGCAGGCACATGAGCCGAATGGCATGATAAACGGATACAGCTTATAATTATGAACTCGCGTTCTCAACTACCCTAGACTATACCAGCTTTTTCATATGATGTCACAGCTGATTATTTTAGAGCTCTCTGATTGGTTACAATGTCTACAAAGAAGGAGAGGACACTGGAGCAGCCCGGACGTTTAAGCCTTTTTATTTTAAGGTGCTAGCAACGAACCGGTGACTGACGTTTCGATGTCTACGACCTCTTCCTCAGAGTAATGACTTAAATGTCCGAGCTGCTTGATTTAGTTTTAGTCATAGTCTTTTGAATAAAATTATGTGTTGACGAAATTATTAATAATATATATTTGTTCTTAGTTTTAGTCGTCATAGCTTAGTTTTTATTTCGTTTTTATTTCGTTTTCGTCAGTGAAAAAAGGTAGTCGACGAAAATTTTTCGTCATAGTTATAGTCGACAAAATTAACACTGCTGTACTGTCCCGTTCCTGTGACGCACCGGACTTGCCTTGTTCTGGCTGAGGCGCGGTGGTAATCCTCTGCTTGGTTTAGTTGGTTACAATGTCTTTCTGTCAACCCGTATGATCCAATACCTTCAGACAGACCAGTCGGTGAGTCAGGTACCGAGGTGGACCAGAACATAAAATGTCTAGTTTTTGACAGATTTTACTCTCTCTCTCGCTCTCGCTCTCGCTCTCTCTCTCTCTCTCTCTCTCTCTCTCTCTCTCAGGAGTACGGTCTGCCAAGACTCAGGTCTTCTCCTGTTCTGAGTGTCCATATGCCTTCACGTCTCAGGTCTTCCTCCATAAACACGTGAAGCGTAGCCATAGCGACGTCTACTGCCAAATGCTGAGGAGTGGACGCGTCACTTCAGAAGCCTGTCGGCCAATCAACGGCTCTGTAACCAGCCAGAAACCAGGAGGCACGGACCAACCAAGATCTTGCAGTGGTCATCAGTCTACCAAGACTTTAACTCAGCTTAGAGAAGTAAAGACACATCGCATGTCTTACGCAGGAAAGGAAAAACACGCCAGTAAACAAAGTGACAAGAGTTTCAGTAAGTTAAGTCAACTGGAGAGACACCAGCGTGTCCACACTGGAGAAAAAACATTCCAGTGTAATCACTGTGACAAGAGTTTTAGTCAGTCATATGACCTGAAGAAACACCAGCGTGTCCACACTGGAGAAAAACCTTTCCAGTGTAATCAATGTGACAATAGTTTTAGTCAGTCATATGACCTGAAGAAACACCAGCTTGTCCACAGTGGAGAAAAACCTTTCCAGTGTAATCACTGTGACAAGAGTTTTAGTCAGTCATGTAACCTGAAGACACACCAGCTTGTCCACAGTGGAGAAAAACCTTTCCAGTGTAATCACTGTGACAAGAGTTTTAGTCAGTCATGTAACCTGAAGAAACACCAGCGTGTCCACACTGGAGAAAAACCTTTCCAGTGTAATCAATGTGACAATAGTTTTAGTCAGTCATATGACCTGAAGAAACACCAGCGTGTCCACACTGGAGAAAAACCTTTCCAGTGTAATCAATGTGACAAGAGTTTTAGTCAGTCATCTCACCTGAAGACACACCAGCGTGTCCACACTGGAGAAAAACCTTTCCAGTGTAATCACTGTGACAAGAGTTTTAGTCAGTCAAGTGACCTGACATTACACCAGCGTGTCCACACTGGAGAACAACCTTTCCAGTGTAATCACTGTGACAAGAGTTTTAGTCAGTCAAATAACCTGACATTACACCAGCGTGTCCACTCTGGAGAAAAACCTTTCCAGTGTAATCACTGTGACAAGAGTTTTAGTCAGTCATGTGACCTGAAGAAACACCAGCTTGTCCACACTGGAGAAAAACCTTTCCAGTGTAATCACTGTGACAAGAGTTTTAGTCAGTCATGTGACCTGAAGAAACACCAGCTTGTCCACACTGGAGAAAAACCTTTCCAGTGTAATCACTGTGACAAGAGTTTTAGTCATTCATATAACCTGAAGACACACCAGCTTGTCCACACTGGAGAAAAACCTTTCCAGTGTAATCACTGTGACAAGAGTTTTAGTCAGTCAAATAACCTGACATTACACCAGCGTGTCCACACTGGAGAACAACCTTACATCTGTAAACAGTGTCACAAGAGTTTCAATCAGTTAAGTAACCTGAAAACGCACCTGCACATTCACACTTAAGGGACAAACATGTCCACTGTAAACGGCGTGAGAATTAAACAGCAGTATGTTGGTAGGCAGGTGGTTATACATATAAGTAACACATTATATCTCTGCTGTCGGGCAGAACTCCAAAATGTAAAATGTTCAGGAAATGAAAAAAAAACTAAACAAAAAGTGGAGCTAGGAGGTTTTGGTTTAGCAGACAGTTTGAGGATCCAACGGAGTTAGCTGGCTTTTTAATAATTTTCATCGGTTCAATATTTCTTTAACCAACACACAGATGTACAGTAAAGGGTGTACAATAGCACTGATTTATGAAAAAAAAAAGCAGAAAAATTGAATTAGCTGTTTATTGCCTCACTTCCTGGCTGCGGTGCCTCTGGCTCAGCCGGGCGCTCCAAAACATGTAATTGTCAGGTTTTGTAAGTGGGAAGCCAGCAAGTGAAGTGTGTCCTGGTCAAGGATATTATAGACGGGTGTCTTGCAGTGGTGTAAAGTAACTAAGTACATTTACTCAAGTACTGTACTTAAGTACAATGTTGAGGTACTTTTACTTTATCTGGGTATATCCCATTGTCTATACTTTTACTTCTACTCCACTACATCTCAGAGGCAAATATTATTATAAAACATACATTTACCACTTTATATTTTAAGTAAATATTTAAGTATATTTTGATGCCGATACTTTTGTACTCAAGTAAGATTTTGAACACAGGCCTTTTACTTGTAACAGAGTATTTTTATATTGTGGTATTGCTACTTTCACTTAAGTAAAGAATGTGAGTACTTTTTCCACCACTGAATAGTTGTCTGGCTTCAGTGGCTCAAGAGATTAGATTGCTGCTAATTGGTTCAAAAAGCTTCATATCAAAAAGCTGTATACCACGCTACCCTCACCAACAGGTATATAAAACAGACAGTTTTTCCAAGTTGCAATGTGACATAAAGTAGTTCTGTTTACACAATGCCTGTATATTCCAACTGTATAATACTTTCCCCAGTTTGTTTCTTAAAGGGCAAAACTACTTTGGTCAGGGGCGGCCATAGCTGAGTGGTTAGTGAGCCTGCCTAGGGAGCCAGAGCCCTTGCCCCAGGTACGATTCCAGGCCAGGCCAGCAAATGTATGAAAAAGCAAATGAAATGAAATTTGTCCCTGAGCAAGACTCTTAACCCCTAATTGCTCACAGGCCCTCATTGGAAACAAGACCGTAAGGACTTTCATGAACGGACCTGATAAAGGAATTATCCTTATCCTTGGTAGATGTTTGGGTTGTTTGGTTACATCAGTACCTTTCCATGATGTAACTCCAAAGGTGGACAAGAAATCAAAAATAATTGCTTCATTGATTGGAAATTGATAATTCAAATTATGCTCCTCATTGACTTTCATTGTACGGTAAAACAGATCTCAAAGGTCAAGTCACTCTTTTAGCCCGTAAAACGAACGCGAACAAGTTGATTCAGACAATATAGAACTTCACAAAACCCAGTACTGTTTGTTTTTTCATTATTCAGTATCATTTTTCATTAATGTTAAGGACAATGGCTTCTCCATGGAATCCCCATGGATGATGTCATTGGATGTCAACTTCCTGTTGATTTTGCTATTTTTATTAAGAAGAAAACCTGGACTGGATCTGCGGATCCGGATCTACAAATAGTAAAATCAGCAGGAAGTTGTCATTTTTATTAAAAGAACAAACAGCACTGGGTTTGGTGATGTTCTATATTGTCTGAATCAGCTGTGTTTGTGTTTGTTTATGTGCTAAAAGAGTGACTTTGAGAGCTGTTTTGCCACACAATTCAAAAGTCAATGAGGAGCAAATTTAATTTAAGTTTAATTATCAATTTCTAATAAATGCAGAAATTATTTTTGATTTCTTGTCCACCTTTGGAGTTACACCATGGCAAGGTAAATACACAACCCAAACCTCTACCAAAGTGGTCTTGCCATTTAAATTGTTTTATTATGTTTTTGACACTTGCTTATAGGCAATGCAAATGTATGTTTTCTCATGCCAATAAAGCTCCATTGAATTGAATTGAATGTTATTGATTAGGTGAAAAGCAGTGCTGGTGAGGTGACTGATGTGTATTGGAGTACAGTTAACAGTTAACATTTTTATCCCACAATTGTGCAACCCATTTTTTCACCCAGTGCCAATTGCCTATGTAATCCTGGGCACTACTCTCCCTCTGTCGGCCTAGGGAGAGCCCAGAACTGAAGTCATGCCTCCTTCAATGCACTCACCTGACCTGTTACCTTACCTGTTACCTATCCACTTCGTGCCTTGTGGCACATAAGGCCTTCACAGAGCGCTTCCACTTCTCACGGTCAGCTGCCGCAGTCCTCACTTCAGACCATGATTTCCATCCTGCTTCTTTTCTTTCCTTCTCAACGGTACGCCTCCAGGTGGTCTTTGGTCTTCCTTTTCTTCTTTTCCCTTCTGGTGCCCAGGTCATTGCTATGTTGCAGTCGTTGTTGTGGTCCTGCCGTAGTATGTGTCCAATCATCTTCCATCTTCTTAGCTTCACTTCCTCACTCAGTGGCTTCATCACCTGACAGGGGGGAGTTTCCCCGGTTGGACGTAGCACGTGGAAGGAACACGTTATTCCAAGCAGTTCCTTTCCCCTCCATCAGGCGCCCCGGCTGACCAGGGGGAGGCAGTATAGAGACCAGGATTACTACAGGTTTTTGTGAGGGTACCTACCCTCTGGGGGACACAAGGAGAACATGCAAACTCCACAGAGAAAGGCCCTTTCGCCAACCGACTAGTCTAATAGTTAAATTCACACTCTATATAGCATTCGTATTCATAACTTCCTATAGGCACTGGATGTTTGTTTATTACACTGGCTCTCAACGTATAGGGTCCAGGGAAGGGTCCATTTGGTTTCATTTGAACACTCAAAGTTATATAACTGTAAGGCTCCATTTGGACTACATACCTATCATTGAGAACCAGTGGTTTATTATTAAATACATGTCACCATGAAGAGAGACAGATTGAAAAGGGAGAGTGAGCATGGAGATAACAGGCAACATCACCGCGAGCCACATACAAAGCCATGATGCTGTAGCTGTGGTGTCACTCTGCACCGGTATATGTGCTACACTGGTGCATGTACTGTACATAACCAGTTTGCCGAGTGGGAGGCTGGGGTTCGATCCCATCACTACACGATCCCATCATACACATGCATGCAGCAAAGACTTAAGTACAATTTTGAGATATTTTTACTTCACTGGAGTATTTCCAATTGTCTGTACTTGTACTTCTACTCCACTACATCTCAGAGGCAAATATTGCACTTTTACTCCACTACAATTATTTGAAAACTTTAGTTACTAGTTACTTTGCAGATGTAACTCATTATATTATTTAAACATACGATCTATAAGTTCACCTTGTGAGCTTTTAGATCAGCTACTCTTGTGAAGAACTCTCCTCAATCAAGATGTAGAGAACATTTAGCCCTACAAGCCTACGTAGGATTTAGCCTATGAGTTCCTTGCTGCAGAACAAACTAAATGGGTGAAACGTGTTGTCACTTTGACTGCAAGACTGCAGTAATCAACCAGTGATTCACATAAACATGACAAAAATCACAATCTCTTTTGGCGGCATATATCCTCAGGGTTGTTCTGGAGGGCTAATGGGGACACAGTGGATACTACTAGTGCTTTATTTACTGTACCCCCCTCCTGTACAGTTTATCTTGCGATCTCGCGGTGATGTTTAGGACCGTATAGAGTTAGACTATAAGTAAATCATTTATGTCTCCATCTCTGTCTCTCTCTCTGCATGTCTCCCCCACTCTCTGTCTGGATTCCCCCGGTCTGTTTTTAGACAGGTCCAAATCTATCTCAGCTGTTATCAGTGCCGTGTCACCCTGTTTGCGCGCGTGTGTGTGTGTGTGTGTGTGTGTGTGTATCTCATAAGCTCCTTTATCAGACCCCCCCCCCCCCCCCCCCACACACACACACACACACACACACATAGCCCCGGACCCCCACCATTCCTCCCCATGGCTCCCGCTGTCTCAGTTCATTTTTCCCATACTTTCACACAGCATGGGTCTAACTCTACGCATTGAAATTCTGAATGCTATAAGCTTATAACTCCGATAGTGTGACAAGTGCATCCATAAAGGCACACACCACTCCCAGAGTTAAATGAACACTCTGGATTACAGTGGTGGAAAAAAGTACTCACATTTTCTGCTTACGTAAAAGTATCAATACGTGTTCAAAGTGTTACTTGAGTAAAAGCACAAAGGTATTCAAAATATGCTTAAAGTACAAAAAAAATTACTAAATGTTTGAAAATAGCAGCTCTACAGCTTGTAGATCTGCTATTTTCAAGATCCCGCGAGAGTGTGTTGCTGGGACAGAGAAATGTCGTTAATAAAGTTTATTTTACCCTGATTTGTCTCTCTGAAAAAAGCCATTTTAGTTTCTAAATGTTCAGAATATTGTGTGGCTGGTGACGATCTTAGTTCAGTGACCATGGGGCTAAAGAATGGTTCAGAAGCTGTGTTCACATTCACTCTCCCATTGAAATCAATATACTCCAACCGGCTTCCTGTCTCCTAAAAAGGCGTTCGCCCACCACAGACAGATACGGGAAGTAAACCGGAGATGGTGGGTCTTGCTATTTCCGTCTTGGGTACGGTACAGTGAAGAGTGACAGGAAACAGGAAGAGAGAGCAACGAAGCAAAGGCCTTCAGGCTCTGGAATCAAACGGCATTAGAGCCTAATATACAGTATGTGGTATGCGCCTTAACCACTAGGCCATTGGAGCCCCGAGCATGTTTGTTTTAAGGATCATTCAGTTGATTGTGTCCCTGTAACTAACGTAACATACTTAAAAGTTCCATTTATCGGTAGGCTATCACAATGAAAACAATTATTTTTTCAAGATTTTAAAGAAAAACTGCCTTGAAATTGTTTTGGGCCAGACCACAGCTAGGGAATTGCAACAATATACAGTACTGTACTTGCACACGCACACACACACACACGCACACACACGCACACCCGCATGCACAGACGCATTCTTTATCTGTTTTTATATGGACCCATGGTGTCTGAAATAAAGTTTATACATATAGTCTTTAAAAAAACTCAAATGACCATGCAGGCTTGCCAGCAGACATCTGACTAAACAAATGTGTGATGTATATAGTCTGGTGTGACAGAGCCAAGGTGCATTACGCGTCTGCCACTGTATTTTATCTCATGGCACACATATTGCGGCAGTTAATTATAGCAGAATATAATCTTTGCAGATATAGACCTATAATTTCCAGACAGTGCGGTGGATTAGCGTGAGACAGGGATTAATCATCCTATTTTCTCATAACTGGACAAATAGTCTCTCTCTCTCTCCGCTTTGATGTCTGCCTGCATTCTTGTCTGATTGTTCCATCTATCCATATACGCCCTGTACAGTATGTCTTGTCTTCTTGTAGTCTATTCTAGGGCTGCGACGATACTGATTATTTTCTTAGCGATATTCTATAGATGACTTTTTTGATTCATCGCATAATCGCCAAAAATATTTAAAAAAAATATTTACTAAGTTGATCATTATGATTAACCACTTAGGCCCTATTTTATAATTAGTCGTAACAGTCGTAATGATGTGTACCGATTTGCGTGATGTTTGGACAAAATCTATAGGAGTAATTAAACAAAATGTGTTTTGCAAAAAGCGGCCTCATGGTGGCGCTATAAAAGGCAGATGTGAAAAATGCAGGGTAAAAGTTTTTCCTTGGTCTCTGGGGAGTGTGCATACAAAGTTTTACACAGATTGTTGCAGACAGTTATAGGTAAAAACGTGAATCGACCTGTTATAGCGCCACTATGAGGCTGATTTGAAACATTTCAAGTGGCATTTATTACTTGGCCTAGTGTGCCTGCAAAATTTGCAAAAAAAAAGTTTAGGATTTGAGCCATTTTGTTCAAAATGGAGCACTCCTACGAGCATTGGAAGCCAATCTTAGCCAATCAGGATGGAATGAATGTGAAAAATCCGACAGATGAGCCATAAAAATGCAATTCATTCGAAAAAAAAATCTTTTGCTAAAGTGGACCTCCTGGTGGCGCTGTAACAGGCCCATGTGAAAAATTGGGGGCAGAGGTTGTGCTCTGGCATTAGCTGATTAGCTGTTCACACACACACACACACACGCACGCACGCGCCCGTGCACACACACACACACACACACACACACACACACACACACACACACACACACACACATACACACACACACACACACACACACACACACACACACACACACACACACACACTCAGGGACGGACAGACAGACAGGGTGCAAAACATAGTCTCTGCCTCGCCTTCGGCCTGGCAGAGACAAAAACAATCTAGCCTACAGCCTACTTGACCTAACTATATCTTTCTATTACACGAGAGTTGGTTGCGCAATGGGGGGGGGGGGGTACCAATAGTAGACTAGACTATGTAATAGTGTCTAATCTATTAATTTACAGTGTAAACGGCCCGCCCCCTTTACCCCCTGTGACCCGCACACACACACACACACACACACACACACACGCACGCGCTCACATATGGTACTACACTACACACCTCCCTGCAATGACACCATCTTCCAGTTTGGGAAGCAGAAAGAAACGTGCAGAGGAACGTGGGAGAAAGAGAGAGTCCGATCTGCCTCTCTCTCTCTCTCTCTCGCTCTCTCTCTCTCTCTCTCTCTCTCTCTCTCTCTCTCTCTCTCTCTCTCTCTCTCTCTCTCTCTCTCTCTCTCTCTCTCTCTCTCTCTCTCTCTCTCTCTCTCTGCTCTCCCTCCCCTCGCATAGGTTCTCTCTCTCTCTCCACTAAAACATTCCAGCCGTGCAAGAAGAAGTTACGCATGGACTATTAACAGTGGAGTCTCAACCGATGCCTTATGTTTTTTTCTTTCCGATGGGAATATAAAACGGACCATGTTGTGTTTTGGGGAGTTTTAGGAGGATCGAGGAGAGAAGCCCTATAGTTGTACCCGATGTGAGATTGTAATTTGGGGGATCGATCGCAGCCAGCCAGGGATCGGAGCGCTGCTGCTCGCTATCATGTCTGTTCTAAACAGCGTGTTCTCTCCTCCTCCTCCTCCTCCTCCTCCTCATCTTCTCCTGCCGGCAGAGCCATCACCAAGCGGAGGCTCCGTCAGACCAGGAGCCTGGACCCCGCCATCATCCGACACTGTAGTGGGACCACCGCCGCGGCGGGGTCAGAAGGGGGCGTGACCCCGGCGGTGCCGTTTATTGGACACGGCGGGTTCGCCGCGGACACAGGTGCGTTAGTTGTTTTCAGTGTGGTGGGAAAAGTAACCCGAGTATAAGCTACGTTTACTCAAGTATATATATAGGCTACTGCAGTGGTTCTCAAACTTTTTCATTTCAAAGACAAGGACCCCCAAAATGATATGTATTTGGCCGCGGACCCCCATCTCGAAATATTTTGTTCCAGCCAGGGACCCCCAGAAGCAAAGATTTGAGTTACAAATGTTCGCTTTGAAAATATATATTCAAATATATGCACACATTTTCACGATTTTTCAAAAATAGCAGATCTTCAAGCTCATAGTACCTACATCTGCTATTTTTGAATAGTGTAACATATGGATATTAACTAAGGGATTAAAATGATTCTGACGCTTTATTAACACATTTTGCTGGGGACCCCCTGGTACCACCTCCAAGGACCCCTGAGGGTCCCCGGACCACACTTTGAGAACCAATGGGCTACTGTACAATCTTGAGTTACTTTTACTTGAGTGTTATAGCCTGCCTACATGACAGAGGCATTCATTATTGTGGGTCATTTTACTGCACACTACAATCATTTGACAGCTTTACTGTACCTATAGTTACTTAAGTTACTTTGCAGATTTAGATTAGCAGTGCTAAACATATGTTTAACGTACTTAAGTACTTAACGTAGGCTACTTAAGTACTTAACGTACTTGATCTTTAGTTGTTGTTGTTAACAATGTAGTTATGTTTCTGTTTGACAATTCAGTTTTTTTCTGGCATTCTACTATTTATTATCTTAATGTGAAGCACTTTGGGTTTGGGTTGCAATTTCGTATGAAAGGTGCTATACAAATAAAGTTATTATTATTATTAGGTCCTATTTTTAACTTCTGCTGGTCTGCTGCGTTGAGAGCTTGTAGATCTGCTAAAAAAACAAAACAAATTAAAATAGTACTTTTACTTTGGTAGCCTACTTTAAGTATATTTTGATCTCAATACTTTTGTACCTTGTAGTAAACAGGCCTTTAACAGGGTATCGTTATATTGTCTCTGTCGAGTGGAAACCTCATATGTCCAAAACTGTTACTTTAGTTTTCAGGATTCAAATCCAAAAATAGCAAAAGAAGCAGATCAAATGCTTGTGTGTGACGCTGTAGTATGATCAAGCAGGACGATAATTTACGGTAAAAAAAGAAATAAAGAGATATTAGAGGTTTCATGTTCGACAGCAACGATATCGTGGTATTGCTACTATAAGTCAGTGGTTCTCAACCTGTGGGTCGGGACCCCCCAGGGGGGGTCCCCACATGATATTTGGGGGGTCCCCAGATGACAGTGAAGTGACAATTTAAGGACTTTTAATCCCTAAATTTGAAAATAGCAGATCTACAAGCTCACAACGCCTTGCGCTGCGAGGCGCTGTGAGCTTGTAGAGCGGCTATTTTCACAGGCCGAGAACCACTGTTTTAGGGCACAGGCACACAGCTTTATCTGTGGAATATTTATCCTACATTCCAAGTGCTGGTCCCCAGTTCAAATATGATTCTTTTGTGGGGGGTCCCCAGTTCAAATATGATTATTTTGGGGGGTCAGTGAAGGCCTGAAAAGATTGAGAACCACCGCTATAAGTAACAAAGCTATACCTTCTACCACTTTGTCGTTGTCACCTGCAGAGCGCTTGAACGTGAAACCGGTCGCACCACCATCACGATCCAAGGCTCCCGTGACTCTGAGTCTGAAACAGCACCAACACCTCTCCGTGTCCGTGTCCTCGCCCTCCATCCCCTCCGACATCTCCCCGTCCTCCAACTTCCACTTCGACTACGAGGTGGTGCGAGCAGGAGGAGGAGGGGTAGGGGGCGGCGGCATCGGCGGCAAGCGGTATACCGTCGGCGACCTGCCGTACCTGGTGAGGAGCAGCGCCGCCGGCGCCTCGCACCACGGCAGCGCCAGCGCGCTGCTGTCCCTGTCGCCCCTCCGGTGGTTGCAGAAGAAGGCGCAGCAGGTCAGCTCGCACGCCTACGTCGTGTGGAGAACGGAGGTAAGGTCGTGTGTGAGTGTGTGTGTGTGTGTCTTGGGTTTATTATTAGACCGCGATGATGAGAGAGAATGTGAAATTGCATTCTGTCACCTTGTATCTCATCTTCTTCTTTCTTTCGGAGTTAATTCCCCCATCGGGGTCGGGTGGTCGCCATGCACAGCGGATCATCTGTTTTGTATCTCATCTCACACTCTCACTTTCGCTCGTCCTCATTTCACTCCCACTCACTTTGTATCTCATCTCTATACCCCCAAAAAAGTATCTGAGGAAGTTATGTCAGGTTGAGAGAAGTTCAGGTGACTCTCCACCAAACAGACTACTTCAGACTGCAACAGACTGGTAGTCTGTTGGCAAAAGTTGGCGTTTAATTCAGCATAAGCAGTCGGCTGATGGTGCACATTGTTGTGCTAATGCATGGAACTGGCTGGCCTGCCAGTGTTGCCAGGTCTGCTTATTATGAGCGATATTATTGGGCTTGCTTTCCTGTAAAGTCGCTTGTAAATATTCATAGTTTCTGGTTGATTTTGTTTGGGCTGTTTTCTGAAGTGTAGTTGCTTATTTGGGCTTGCTTTCACGAAAAAAAATAGCTGATGCAATAGGGCTCAAACTGGTCGCTTCTTTTGGGCTTGTTTTCATAGACCTGGTCGCTTGTTTCACTCAGAATCAGAATCTGGCAACACCGGAGCCGTCTCGGACCAAACCTTTACCCCCCTCTTCACTACCCGGCTCTACCAGTCGGCCCAAAGACTGAACATGCTCGGTTCCTCAACCAAATGGACCCATAAGGGTCCATTTGGTTCCATTTGTCCACTCTCAGAGCTACGGACCTGTTTAAGATACATTTGAAAACCCCTCAAGGAACCCTGAGGGTCCTTGAACCCCAGTTTGAGAACCACTTTAGGAGACTTTAGCGTCCATGCCTTGTCCTTACTATATTCATATTCATAGCTATTATAATAATTATCATTAGGCCTATCATTACTTGAATGAACAGGCTGCTGGTGTGGCTCAGTGTGCACAAAGTGTAACATATGCTTTATTATAACCGTGAAAATAACTTATTTCCAACTGCATCATTCGTTGCAGTTGGAAATATCAGCTGACAATCAAGTTATTTTCGTTGAAAAATAACGGTATGTATGACAACGCATACATCAATCTGGGCTTTCATTTAGTGTGTCCACTGGCTGCTGGCCAACGCACACGTTCCAGTGGAGCAGTGCTTTGCTTAGGCTACTCAACGGTTCAGAGATGATCAAAGGGGGGGGAAAGTGGAGTGGATATCATATCGCTGCAGTGCTGTCAGGTGGAAACCGCATACGTCCAAACCTGTAGACCTTTCAGAACTCAAATTCACAAATCGCAAAAAAATAGCAAACCTACGAGTTCACGACGCATCGAGAAGCCGCGATAAGACGTGTTGTGAGAGCTTGTAGATCAGATCTACAAGCTCATAGCTTGTATATCTGCTATTTTTTAACCAAAGCTAAGTGGTTAAAAATGTTTGTGACGCTGTTAACTCATTTAGCTGGGGACCCCCTGGTACTCCCTCAAAGGACCACTGGTGGTCCCCGGACCACTGGTTGAAAACCACTGGTATAGACGCACAAAAAAAGCCAGATGGATGTGTGGTGGATTAATACCACTAGACTCCGCGGTGGTGGGCAGGTACTTTACCACTGCGCTAATACCGAAGCGCCGTTGATCGCCTATGTTTTCTACTTTTGTGTGACAGAAACCTCCATATTTTAACTTTTTGAGTTTTTTCGCAAATGAACGCCCTACTTGATCATACTACAACGTCACAAAAGTAGCAGATCCACAAGCTCTTGAGCAAGCTTTTGAGCACTACTAGCTATTTTATTTTATTTTTTAATCCTTAAAAGTAACAGTTTTGGACATAATGAGGTTTCCGCCCGACAGAGACGATATGCTGGTTGACTTCTCCCCACCTCGATTTCCCCAGCCAGAACGCGGTCAAACTACCCATTCAGAATCACCTTCTTGAAACACACTACATAGAAAAGTGTCGGCGCGCCGTTGCCAAGGATCGAGCACCAAACAAAGGCTTTAGTGACGCGTTATCGCCACCAACATCAGATGATTAACAGAGCACTTATTGTTTTTGTTGTATGATTATTATTATGCTATTATAAATGGTTTGCTGGTTGCCATCAGAGAGTGTCAGGGTATTTGGTCTTTGTAAGCGTAAATATTCAGGACAGAGTCTTTGTGTGAAATCTTTACAACCAAAACATACTCAGGAGACTTATTTTTAGCCAGGCACTTTATTGGACACATAGTTGGCACGGGTCCACATGCGCTGGTGGAAAGGTATGATGATTTCCCTGATGCTTTTTTTTTTTTTCCTGTTCACTCTGTTGTTTTTCCTTCTCTCCCCCCTCTCTCTCTCTCCCTCTCTCCCTCTCTCTCTCTCTCTCTCTCTCTCTCTCTCTCTCTCTCTCTCTCTCCCACTCTCATCCCTCCCTATACCTAAGTATCTTTCTCTTTTCCCACGGCTGTTTCTCTCTCTTTTTCTCTCACTAGTCCGTGTTTCGGCTGCGAGTGTGCGTCTGTGTGAGTGTGTGCGCGCGCGCGCGCGGTGTGCATGCGTGTGTGTGCCTGGGAATTGGCTTCTCACGAGTGTGCCTGATCAACGGGTTCAAACTACCCCATGAACTCCCCCCAAACCGCGGACCCCCTAAGGGTCCGTCCGTACACTCTCTGCAGAGTTAAACGAACACTGGGGATTTTGGCAGCGTGGTAGCTGTGTATGACAGGGAGCAGCTTGCTTCAATCAACTTGCCTCTGCCTCTCTCAGTGTCATACGCGCACACGTGTGCACGTGTACACAAACATAAACATGCACGCACGCACACACACACAGACACACAGAAACACACACACACGCACGCACGCACACACACCACAGTTTCCCACCAGTGTAAGTCCAACACAGTAAAAATCCTGAGTGTTGCATTTAACCAGTGGTGGACAAAGTACTCAACTTCCAGTACTTGAGTATAGATCACTGCAGGTCAAATATGACTCAACTACAAGTGAAAGTTGCTCAGATAAAATGTGTAGCACTGGGAAAAAAGAAAACACTGAAGTAGTTTAAGGAGTAGTTTATGGAGATTTTTAAGTTTTTGTCGCATTCCTAAGCCAATAATTTGATGACCGGCGGAGTCTCAATGGAAACTCTTTGAGTCTCCTACCGGAGACTCCGCCGGTCATTTATTCAATTATTGGCTTAGGAATGCGATAAAAACAAAAAAAGGCTTCATGGGGTGAGTAATTGATAGCAATTTATTCTTTTGGGTGAACTATCCCTTTTAGTCTTCAAAAGTTCAAATTACAAAGTACATTTTCTTTTTAATATCAATCCATTGCTGCATTAAAAGAAATTCAAAGATTTTCCAGGCACAAAACAAAACAAAAAAACAATAATAGTGAAAATAGCCGAGCTACAAGCTATACACATGCTACAAAAAGCTACACTTGTACACGCTCTCAGACCCTCAAACACCAGCGTCCTTATTGTTGGGAAGGCTTTCGCCGAAAATATATATATATATAATATAAAAATAGCAGATTGACAAGCTCATTGTGAGCTTGTCGATCAGCTAATTTTGGCGAAAGCTTGATTGATTGATTGAATACTTTATTAACAGTTTGCAAAGACAAGCACAGGGAAGTACAGTTCAATACGACGTCTGTTAAGAGGATTTTAAAACCCAAGAAAGCACTGTGGCTTGTTTCCATTGTGGTCCTCTGTGCTCAATTCATCGTGTGCTTTCCCCACAATAACAGAAAACAGAAAAGACTACTAGCACAGAGCCCTGTGGGACTCAATAGGTCAACCATATGGGGTTTTAAGTGGTTAAATGAACACTCAGGATTTTAACAGTGTTGTACCACCCCGTGTCAGTTCCCTCTCTGCCACGGTCCATTGAGAACAACACAGGGCTATCAGACTCATTTGTACCAGTTGGACTGTGGTCTTTATATTGCTCCTCGGGGTGGTTTTAAAAACACCGTTAACCCAGGGAAGAGCGCTGATGTGTTTCACAACGTCACTGTCGGAGCGGGGAAAACCTTGTATGTCCAGAACCATTACTTTATAGAAAAAAATCTGTTCCATTGGATCCAGTAGTTATTATTTGTCACAAGCTCTTTTCATTGGCTTAATATTGATAAAACCCACAGACACACTTAACCCATTGAAATCTGAGGCCAACAAATTCCTTCTAAATCAGTAGTTCTTAAACTTGTTGGTGCCCCGAACTGAAAATGTTTTGTGCCAGGGAAGTTTACTCATACATTTTAAACACTCAGAAATGTAGCAGATGTATAAAGCTCGCAGGGTGGCACGAAGTGACTCACTATGCAAGCTTGTATATCTGCTATTTTTTAATAGCCAACACTGAAATCTAAAATGACAGATGCTTTCCCGGTTTTAATGGGTTAATCACTTTCACATAATGGTTCCAATATAGCGAAAATAGCAGATCTACAAGCTCACAATCTGGTGTGTTGTGAACTTGTAGATTGGCTATGTTCAATACTTTTGCATGAATGTGACTGACTAACAAACAAGTACATTAAAGGAGGAGTTCACCCAAAAAATTACTTATTTTCTATCAATTGCACACCCTATGAAGCCTTGAATCCATGGATTATTTTTTGTTTTTGTCTAATAATTTGATTCCTGTCTCCTACCGGCTAATGTATCCGGTAGGAGACACAAAGTAGATTATTTGTGTCTCCTACCGGAAATACACACGGTCATCAAATTATTGTCTTAGGAATGCCACAAAAACAAAAATAAATCCATGAAATCAAGGCTTCATGGGGTGTGTAATTGATAGAAAATAAGTAATCTTTTGGGTGAACTCCTCCTTTAATTTAGGAAAAAAAAAAGAAAAAAAAACATTAAAAGTTGAAATATGGAGTTACAAGGTTTCTGTCCGACAGCGATGACTCATACACTCTCGGACGTGATATATAAAGCGTAGGTTGTGATGTTGACAGTATAATGCACAGGATTTATGTTCAGGGATCAATTCTCCTTTCAATTTACACTCCGCTCAATAGCTGTACATTGAAACCGCGGTTCGTATAAGGTAAAATAGGATGGATTCATGGCTACTTTCTATTAGGTTTGAAGTTGAAACGTTCTTTTCACGCCAACAAGGTTCACAGAGTGTAACCAACGGACCCGTTAACACTGGGGTTTATATTGTGTTTATGGTATGGAGTGGGGAAGGAACTCTAAACCTCCTGGGCTGCATGACGTTGGAAGTGAAACGCTGTTGATACTATGTGGGTTATTGTGTGTTTAAAGAGACACACTTACGTAAGCATGAATCGTACGCCACGATAGATGTGATAGATAGATACAAGTGAGCTTTAGAAGGACCCCCGTCTTGTGCGTTAACGGGGACTTGTTCAAATGTGTTTGTGTTCTGTGCGTTTTACTGAACCTCTGCGTATACATGTGTCTGCCTGTGTTTATTCTGTTTTTGCATTTGTTTGAATGTATAGTGTGTGTGTGTGTGTGTGTGTGTGTGTGTGTGTGTGTGTGTGTGTGTGTGTGTGTGTGTGTGTGTGTGTGTGTGTGTGTGTGTGTGTGTGTGTGTGTGTGTGTGTGTGTGTGTGTGCATTGCTTTTGTAGGTTGAGGGACACACGTGAGTGCAGATTTGACTTATGCCTTTGTAAGGACATGAAAAGACAAAGTGTGTGTGAGTGTGTGTGTGTGAGAGAGAGAGAGAGAGAGAGAGAGAGAGAGAGAGAGAGAGAGAGAGAGAGAGAGAGAGAGAGAGAGAGAGAGAATGACAAATGGAGAGGGAGCAGACAGACGGGCATGTAAAACGGGGTGACTTACTGACGCAATGCCACGCACTGTTCATTTGACTCTGATAGTGTACAAATGGAACCAAATGGACCCGAGAGGGTCCATTTGGTTCCATTTGTACACTCTCAGAGTCACAGATCCAGTTCGGTTCCATTCGCACAAGTCTCGGAGTTAAATTAACACTGGAGGAATTTGCAGTCAAAGTTTTCATTCGCTGCGATTGCCTCACACAGCTCGTTTTCCGCGGTCAAATAAGTTGATGTTGAAAGTGCATTGGGCGCAATAAAAAACCCATAAGAAGAACATTCATTCTCCCCGGCTGTTATTACAGCGGTCTGGCCTCAAACGACACGACATGCATCTTATGGAGCAACTGCTGGGCTTTTCCTTTAGAGATCTGTCCATGTCGACCGAGTGACATCTCGTCCCTCTCGCGGTGATTAACGGCACGAAAGTTCAAATGAATTGTCAAACAGTGTTTTTTCGCAGATGATGTGAATGTTGAAACAAATGGTCAAAATGTTTTTCGCTGGTGATGTGTTATACTAAAGTCCTCCTTTCTCCGGTTAAAAGGCCAAAATGATGTATTTAACTTACAGATATTGTTTTGTTTTCTGCCGCTACATGGATACATGAGTTTGCTTTGTGTTTTCATTGGCTGGAAAAGCACACACACACACGCGCACACACATTCTCACACGTGCACGCACGCATGCACACACACATGTACGAATACAGTATGCACATAACGTCTTGCTCTCTCTATCACACACACACACACACACACACACACACACTCACATTCACAGACACGCACACATGCACACACGCGCACGCACGCACACGCACGCACGCACGCACACAAACACACACACACACACACACACACACACACACACACACACACACACACACACACACACACACACACACACACACACACACACACACACACACACACACATGAACTACAGTAAGAGGAAACAGTGGTTGTGTAATTAAAATCTTGGTTGTTTATGGGGCGCCACAATGTTGACATTGTCTAAATTTAGACTTAGTTTCGTCTAAGATAGACAGAATGAGCCAAGAGGAAATAAAAACGGGGGGGGGGGGGGGATGGAGGAGCTGGATGGGGTAGTGGCCGTTCATTCATATTTTTTGGCATTATTAGGACCGGTCCGATCGAATCAAGATTGCTGTTGATCTGAGCAATTACCTGCATATGTTCACTATTAATTCAATGTCATTCATCATTCATTTTGTCTGTGTAGTTTTGGGACGGCGGACAACACACACACACACACACACACACACACACACACACACACACACACACACACACACACACACACACACACACACACACACACACATCCATTTTCACCCAGGATCTATAATTGCGGCAGAAAACAAAACCGCACTAATTTGACTGAACGGCATTGGGCTGCCGCACATCTGGAGCAGCTGTCTAATCTGTCACAGCGTTTACGGTTTACACAACAATGTGTGTTGTTGTTGTCTCGTATGTCCATATATGTCAGGGCGAGTCCCACGTACATGCTTTTAACCCATTAAGACCTGAGATGTGATCCTACAAAAGTCTTCCAAATCTTCCAAAAACAGTTTTTCTTGCTGTAATGTCAGTGGTTCTCAAACCTTTTTCACGTCAAGGACCTCCCAAAATGATATGTATTTGGCCGCGGACCCCCATCTGAAAATATTTTGTTCCAGGGACCCCCCAGAAGCAAAGATTTGAGTTAATACATTTTTGCTTTAAAAAAATATATATATTCAAATATTTGCACACAAGATTTTTCAAAAATAACAGATCTACGAGCTCATAGCACGGCACTCGGTGCCGCACTATGAGCTTGCATATCTGCTATTTTTGAATAGCCCAAAGTATAACATAATGGTTTAAAATGGTTACACAGATGCGTTCCCGGTTTTAATGGGTTAATGTTGGGTTGCCTTCTGCACCACCTCAGGGCCAAAACAAATATACTACCGTGAACCTCATACTTGGCAAAGGAAAAGGTCTGAGTGCAAGTATTTCCTTTAAAGGTACCATGCATTCTCCGTCAGCAATTATTGCTGGCAAAAGCAACTGAGCGAGAGGGAGAGAGAAAAAAAAAGCCATAGTTGTTATTGCCATTTAAAATCTGTTGCCTCCGACGTTTCACTGTAGAGCCTAGGGGGGTCTTTAATGTTTTTCAGGACCAAGGACCCCTTAGCTGAGAGAGAGATGAAGCAGGGACCCCCCCCCCCCAGTCAACCCACTACATATATTGTATACAATTGCATTGCAGATTAAACTTTTTCATAGATTTGGGTACCTAGAGTGGTAATGATGGCGTGTCGTGGGTTCGATTCCCGATCCCGACGACCTTTGCTGTGTCACCCCCCCCCATCTCTCTCTCCATTTTCCTGCCAGTCTATCAATAAAGGCAGAAAAAAAAAAAAAAAAAATTAAAAAAAAAAAAAAAAAAAAAAAAAAATATATATATATATATATATATATATATATCTTTAAACCCCCCCCCCCAAAAAAACAGCAACTTTTTCATAGATTTGAAAACCTCTTTGCCTTAAATAGCCGATCTACAAGCTCTCAGCGCCTTGCAGCGCGAGGCGGGTGCTGTCGGGTGCGGTTACATTACCACTTAGCCCGGCTGCCGCGTTAAGTGGTCAGGTGGGTGGGCCACATGCATTTTTACGTGCATTTTCAGGACCCACAAGTGGGTCCCGGCCCACAGGTTGAGAACCACTGCTGTAGAGTGCATATGGGGAGAATCGGGAAGAGACCGGCATGACATTTGAAAAATTATTCTCTACTAGCCTGGTGCACGATGCTTTAAATCAATGTAATGCATGGCGTCATGTCGCTTAAACAACGAAAACAAATGAAAACCGGTGGGGGGGAAAGCACCTGTCAGTTTTTAGGTTGTAAATCTCAAAAGTTTTGATTAAACGTGTTTTACATAGGCTGATTGACATTCTTCTTTTTGAAGTTATTTCTTGTGGGGATTTTCGGAGGCTTTATTTGATAGATTTATAGTAGGGAGAAACAGGAAACACAGACACAGAGTGGAGGATGCAGCAATCGGTTCCGGCCAGCCAGTAATCGAACCAGAGACTCACTGTGAGGCATTAGATGCATGTAGTAGGGCATTCACAACTAATGATTTTTACTAGTCGACTCATTTGACCAAGTAGTAGTCGACTAGTCGACTAGTCGAAATTGACATTAAAAAAAAATTACAAAAAAAATTAAAACTAAATATACAGTATATATATATATATATATATATATATATATTTTTTTTTTTAGGGGGGGGCTATTGTTTTAATGCCATCCTACTACTATATTACTATTATTATTATCCTCCTGCCCTTATTTTTATGGCGTTTTAAGGGAAGCGCTTCTGGCACAGCAGTACAGCATCACAGCAGCGTCTCCAAGGATCCCCATTGCCCAATAATAGGCTTTTATTGGGCATACTTTTGACCCCCTTTTGATAAAAAATAAAGTCAGGAGGATAATAATAATAGTAAGATGGGCCATTACTGTGGCATTAAAACGAATTAAAACAAACAAACAAAAAAAAAAGATCCAACTATTCGACTAGTACCAACAGAGTCGACTAGTGGTTATACTAGTCGACTAGTCGACTAGTCAACTAGTTGGTGAAAGCCCTAGCATGTAGTACACTCCCTAACCTTTTGGTTGCCAGGGCTGGAGGATGTTCTTCCATAGTCCTCGAGAGTGAGCTCTCGACAGAGGCGCCGTAATGGAATATGACCTGGGGGGACACATCAGGGACACATGCACGTGGACCCCGCACGAACATTTTCGGGTTATTTTCGGGTGGGTTTGTTGATTTTTGGGGGGGATAATTCGGTTATTTCGGTTAATTCGGTTCGCCTCGCGCTCGCGGTGGTCGCGAGGTGTGGGGGGGGACTGGACTGATTTTATTATTCATTAAAAAAAAAAAATAGTGGGGGGACACAGTGTCCTTTAATTAAACAGGCGCCGGCGCCACTGGCTCTCGACATACTCGAAGTGTTATCTCCATATTCTAACTTGGGTGTGTTTATTCGTAAATGAACGACCTACTTGATCATACTACAGTGTCACACAAAAGCATCAAAAGTAGCAGATCCACAAGCTCAAAACGCAGCTCGAAACGCAGCGCGAAACGCAGCGCGAAACGCAGCGCGAAGCGACGCGTTTTGAGCTTGTAGATCTCCTACTTTAGCTAATTTTGAATTTGAATCCTGAAAGATAACAGTTTTGGACATATGAGGTTTCCACCCGACAGAGACGATATACTTAATTTCGGAAAACCATCATTCCCCAAATCCTTCAGAAACTTATAGTGAAAAAAAATATATATATATAGTGAAAATAGCAGATCTACAAGCTCACAAGGTTTCGCGCTGCGACGCGTTGTGTGTGAGCTTGTAGATCGTCTATTTTCTACTATTTTTAAAATAGGGTTTAAGTGGTTCATTCATCGTAAGTTTGGGTCCCATCAAGACAAGAATCCCTTCCTAGAAATGTAGTGGAGTAAAAAGTACAACATTTCTATTACAAACTTAAGGTCCTTACACACCGGGGGCAATTTTTTTAAGCGAATAATATGTTTTTTTAAAAAATCTTATAAAGTCAACGCAAGCTTCCACATCAGTTTCGCGGAGCGAAAAAGCGTCTTTTATTTATTCGGGCCGAGTCCGAATTTTGCGTATATTCACATAATCGCCGGTGTGTAATGACCTTTAGTGGTGTGAAAGTCATCAGCTTGCAAAAAAAACGAAAACAAAAAAAAAACAAATTCTCCAAAAACGTACATACAGTCCTAAAGTAAATGTACTTAGCCGCCACCACCGAGTTTGAATATGGAGGGCTAGTAGGCTACCGTACGTGTGTCAAGTTAGAATTTACCGCATGCTCTTTAAATCAAGCCGGCACTCTGTGAGGCCCGTAACCAGAGGGAGGCTTGAACTTGTGAACCAAGCTGCTATCCATTTTGCCTTTCCGTCTCTGTCGGGTGGAAACCTCATACAGTATGTCCCGAAACTGTTACTTTTCTGTATTCAAATTCTAAAGCATCACAAATAGCAGATCTACAAGCTTGAAACGCTTGTGGGTCCGCTACTTTTGTGTGTGCGACACACGTTGTATGATCAAGTAGGGCATTCATTTATGAAAAAAAAAACACAAGTTAGAATATGGAGATAAGAGGTTTCTGCCCGACAGCAACGCTTTCCTCCCTGCGTGCCCCCTCCGTCTCCTCCGTCTCGTCTCCCCTTTCCTCTCCTCTCCTCTCCTCTCCTCTCCTCTCCTCTCCTCTCCTCTCCTCTCCTCTCCTCTCCCCTCCCTGCTTTGGGTTGCGTTGGAGGAGCGAGACCTTGATGCTTTAGACATCTTTGGAATTTGATTGTGAACATCCACCGCTCTCTGTTTTCAAACTTCACTCGTTATCTTGGACGCTGCATGCTTTACTCCAAAAGGCAGCATGCCAAGCTTACACACATATGTGCTGAAAAATCACTTTCTGGCATGAAACTCACAACGAGTGAACTATTGCAAATTAATATGGAGTCGAGAGTCCAGTAAGCGATGACATTGTGAGATAGCCTTAATTGCATCATCCCTAGTGTCTTTATTCTGCGTGCATGACATAATAGGCGAACGTTTGTCTGATTCTTTTTGGCCGAAATAGACAAACGTTTGGCAAAAATAGCAGATCTACAAGCTCACATGCATTGTGAGCTTGTAGATTGGCTATTTTTTTTGGTGAAGAGATTTGGTGTAGATCGAATCATGAGTATATCGGCGATGGAGGTGGGGTGGGGTTTGGGGTTTCATGGGGTGTGTGGTCTGGCGGTTGGGGGGTATGTATGGGGTGTTGGAGGTGGGGGAGTGGGGGGCGGTACAGGGTATGGGGGGGGGGGGGGGGGGGGCGGGTTTGTCGGAAGGGCCTGGGCCAGTAAAGGGGGGCCTTCACGTAGGACGGAACCAAATGCCCACAGGGCGCTTTTTTTCCCCTAGTAGGATTTAATTGGTTGAAGGGGAATTGATGGTAGAACCTGTGATGGTACTTATGAGGACAGAACTAGGTTACCGGCATCTTTCTTTTCTCTTTTTTGACCACTGTGAAATCAAAGCTGCACGTTGTCGGGTCCCAGAGGAGGACATCCTGTGAAACGCAGTAGCTGGTCCGCCTGGTTTGAATATGGAAATCTGTGTCAAAATGTGACAGGGCTGGGGGAAGGCGCTGGCCTCTACTGAAGTGCACTACCTCGGTTCATCATCATGACTGAGGGCTGTTTGACCACCAATGCAGGGTGTCATATCGTTGCTGTCGGGCTGAAACCTTTTTGTGTTTTTTTGGTAAATTAACACCTATACTTGACCATACTACAGCGTCACACAAAAGCATCAAGAGTCCAAAAGTGTACAATCTCGAAAAGCGTCGCTTCTCGCCGCGTTTTCAGCTTGTAGATCTGCTACTTTTGCTACTTTTGAATTTAAATCCTGAAAAGTAACAGTTTTGGACATATGAGGTATCCACCCGACAGAGACGATATGCTTCCTATAATCGCATCCTATCTTACTTCCTATCTACTCGCATCGCCAACTTAATATGAAGAATCATCAAAGTAGTCCACTGACTAATTGCTTAAATAAGCTTGTCTAATATTCTAAGAGAGAGAGAGAGAGAGAGAGAGAGAGAGAGAGAGAGAGAGAGAGAGAGAGCCTCCATGCAGTAGCCAGACAATCAGAGATCTCCACCTTGATAAGTCTGGGGAAATATGAATTCAATATATATGCCAGGACAAGAACAGCTGCCGACAAACCTACACCAACTGCTCTGAATATCAATCATATCATTATTTCCAGTCAGTTCTACCCCCTAAACCAGTGGTTCCCAAATGTTCTCAAATTATTTTGGGGGGTAGATGATTAGCTTAATGTGCACCATTGTTTTCTCACTCAACAGTAAACAAACCAACATACGGTATACTGTAAGTGTATACATGGCATCTGCACATTTCTAAAGTTACAATTTAATGACCGTTAAGACCTTTTTAATACCAAAATGGCAAATATTACGTAAGACAGAGGCACACATTGTGAAAATAGCCGATCTACAAGTTCACTGTGCGAGGTGGTGTTGTGAGCTTGTTGTTCTTGCTATTTTCACAATGTCTATCAGTGGAATCGAGTCAAACTAAATGTAATGCCTACAATTCCAAGTGCTTGTCAGGTGGGGGGGGGGGTCCCCAGTTCAGATATGATTATTTTGAGGGGTCGCAGCCTTTGGGAACCTTTGCCCTAGACTGAATTTGTGTGTCACCAGACATATCAGAAGGCAGAAATCTCGGCCCTAATGTTCCACATGATATGAAATCTTGTGTTCTATCTATTGGATTTGGCCCTTTATCATGTGTGATTTAGCCTACTTATTATACCTGTTGATGAGATTATCTCTATCGACTTCCCATCCCAAACATTCTTTCTCAAAAAGAGAACATGAGGCTTTTCCGGACTGCATTAACATCCCCCTCATTGGTATCATTTGAACATTTTTGTTCTCCCGTTTTGGACATCAAAGTCAAATGATTCTCAGGTGACTTAACCTAATCACTGGAAAATATGTTTCTCCCCTGCCAGACATGTTGCTGACGACGACCACCTTCAGCGCGTCTTTCAACAACCTTTCATAGCCTTATTCTACAGAGCGTGTCTGTGCTGTGAGGAGGGGGATGCAGAGTGCTGCAGAGAACTGATCACATTTAACCCATTAAGGCCTGAGTCCGGTTCTTAAAGGGCAAGACCACTTTGGTAGAGGTTTGGGTTGTGTAGTTACCTTGCCATGATGTAACTCCAAAGGTGGGCAAGAAATAAAAAATAATTGCTCCATTGATTAGAAATTGATAATTCAAAATATGCTCCTCATTGACTTACATTGTACGGTAAAACTGCTCTCAAAGTCACTCTTTTAGCACAAAAACGAACGCAAACAAAGTTGATTCAGACAATATAGAACATCACCAAACCCAGTACTGTTTTTTTTTTTAAATAAAAATGTCAACTTCCTGTTGATTTTTCCATTTTTAATAAGTAGAAAACCCGGACTGGATCGGCGGATCCGGATCCAGATCTTCAAATAGTAAAATCAACAGGAAGTTGACATTTTTATTAAAAAAACAAACAGTACTGGGTTTGGTGATGTTCTATATTGTCTGAAGCTATATTGTCTGAAGCTCATAGCGCGGCACCGAGTGCCGCGCTATGAGCTTGTATATCTGCTATTTTTTAATAGCCAATGAAATCTGAAGTGACACAGATGTGTTAAAGGGATATTTTACTTTCAAACTTATTTTGGGTCATTTTAATTTCCGACAGCTTTTAAGTTGTTTGATTCAGTTTTTAGATATTTGATATTCATTTTGTGACACGCCCCCCATACAAACCCATTGTAACTTCAAACTCCATTTTAACCATGTTAGATTAATTGAAAACACACTTCCTTGGTGGTTCTGGTGACTGATTTGGAGACATGAGAATTCATGGATGGATTTCTTTTATTGTTTTTGTCGCATTCCTAAGCCAATAATTTGATGACCGGCAGCGGTTCTGGTAGGAGACACAAAGAGTCTCCTTTGTGTTTCCTACCGGAACCGCAGCCTACCGGTCCACTGGTCATCAAATTATTGGCTTAGGAATGCGACAAAATAAGTTCATGGATTCTACACGGTAGTCGTTTCGTGAACGTAGATGTTGTCACTGCAGTGTGTGACAAAGCAAAGGCCTATACAGGAGCAGACTACTGTGTCACCCTCATGCAGTGCAGTCAATGACGGATTCCTGACGCCGATTCAAATGTGAACCAAGTTAACCCAGAGCTTGGATCTAATCATCACATGACACATTTGTTTTGCATATAGGTTGGCCATTGCTGACTTGCAAACGAACCATTATACATTGTACAGAAAAATAATGTGATGCATATGGTTGAAAAGTGTGTGCGTGTGTGTGTGTGTGTGTGTGTGTGTGTGTGTGTGTGTGTGTGTGTGTGTGTGTGTGTGTGTGTGTGTGTGTGTGTGTGTGTGTGTGTGTGTGTGTGTGTGTGTACGCGTGCGTGCGACCGTGCGTGCCTGGGAATTTAAGTATGTGTCTGTCAGCAGTCTATCAGTGCATATTTGTTTGTG
>NC_137626.1:15942526-15967526 GCF_963280865.1 Gymnoscopelus braueri
CTGTATGCTACACAGGTTACAGGTTAAACTGCATGCTACACAGGTTACATGTTAAACTGCATGCTACACAGGTCACGTTAAACAACAGGTTACAGGTTAAACTGTATGCTACACAGGTTACAGGTTAAACTGCATGCTACACAGGTTACAGGTTAAACTGCATAGTACACAGGTCACGTTAAACAACAGGTTACAGGTTAAACTGCATGCTACACAGGTTACAGGTTAAACTGCATGCTACACAGGTTACAGGTTAAACTGTATGCTACACAGGTTACAGGTTAAACTGCATGCTACACAGGTTACAGGTTAAACTGCATGCTACACAGGTTACAGGTTAAACTGTATGCTACACAGGTTACAGGTTAAACTGCATGCTACACAGGTTACAGGTTAAACTGTATGTTACACAGGTTACAGGTTAAACTGCATGCTACACAGGTTACATGTTAAACTGCAAAAAACCCGGGCCTCTCTATCTGAGATTCCCAGGCTGAATTAGGGGCCCAGCACGTCCCTGATGGCATCGCACATACGAAAATAGCCGATCTACAAGCTCACGTGTTGTGAACTTGTAGGTCATCCATTTTCGGTGGTTGCGACAAGTTGTGCGACCAAGTATAGGATCATAGGGTTTGTCATGGCTCATGGAGGACAGCATGGGTGTGAATTGAAGCCCACTCTGTGCCCCGGCGTCCACATAGCGACGCGTTTACACACTCCTGCTGATCTTTGTTTACATCATACAGAACCATCTCCCTATCCATCTGGGTCAGTGTAAACTGCGGTGAGACAGTGTGAGAGACAACGCCGGGCGAAGATGTTTCACGCTCTAAATACAAACCCGATGTCTGCTGTTGGACGTGGTTTTCGAGATGATGCGGTCTGAACCACTTAAGCTCTGTATCGTTGCTGTCGGGCAGAAACCTCTTATCTCCATATTTTAACTTTTTGTGTTTTTTCGTGAATGAACGCCCTACTTGATCATACTACAGCGTCACACGAAAGTATCAAAAGTATCAGATCTACAAGCTCGAAATGCAGCGCGAAGCGATGCATTTCGAGCTTCTAGATCTGATACTTTTGCTGTTTTTGAATTAGAATCCTGAAAAGTAACAGTTTTGGAAATATGAGGTTTCACGGCACATTGTGAGCTTGTTGACCTGCTATTTTGACTACTTAAAAAATACATATATATACATTTTGAAAATGTTTGAAACTTTCTGAAAATGTTTGAAATGTTTGACCTATAATGACACGTCCAAAATAGGGAATAATGTGGTCAATCTGATCTAGTAATGGTATCTTCTGATTATGGGCGCTGACCATCTTCTGAGTTACATAGCCAACACCTCTACCACTTGTTCTCGTGCCGTGCTATGAGCTTGTACATCTGCTATTGTTGGTATTGTGAAAAAATCCCACCACTGATATAGCAACATACATTGTTTCAGAAAAAACATATCTTAGGGCACGGTCAGACCGTACTTTTATTTAACCCATATGGGGCGGAATCTGCCAATGCTTTGTCAATGCAAATGTGTGGATTCATGCAGTGGCGTGCACAGACATTTTGAGGGGCAGGTGCTCAAGTAAAAAAAAAGGGCACCTTGTGCCGTGCGGCGCGGAACCGCCGGCTGCCCTAGTAGTGTGATATTTATTACAGGCACATCTTGTACGTCGTAATTGCATATGTATTTGTTTCAATAGCCATATGCTGTCTGATGCAGATGTGTTAAAAAAAAACAACCTTAAACTGAGTTTAACAGCGGGCACCCAAAGTTTGGTGTGACCGTGCCCTTCATGGGTTAATAAATACACAATGGGAGCATTCAAGAGGGATAATGTTTTTGTAACCTTTAATCTGATCTGTGACCATTATGCTGAAGAGGTTTGGACTGTATACTGAACTCGGCGAGTATTTGCACGACCATACAGAGCTGCCATCAGTGCTCCCTGGTTGTAAAACTATACATTGGGATGGTGGTGATGGTGGGTCATTTATCAGACTGCAGACTTTATCGTCCCCCTGGGGGACATTCCTTTCCCTTCCTACAGTGCTGTATGGGCTACATATCAGTACAACAACAGCACACAATAAACAACAACTTACGATGACAAACAGCAGTACGCTACACACACTCAGGCTTGATCTTGTTCAGAGAGGCCTAACGTTTAAAGCTGCAATCCGTAAGTTTCATTCACGTTCTACCCGGGAATGTAACCATATTTGCGCATATGAGTTCCAGGCGATACTTGTGAACCAGCGTCCGTCCGACCTACCCGACACCAGGGTCTACATATCTCAACGGGAGAGCGGGGAGACCACCTCCAACCACCAGCAGATGTACTAGTTATATTGTATTAACATGCTCTACCATATAGATTGGTTAAACATTGTATTATTACATTAGAGTGAAAAAGGAGGGAGACAATTATAGACCCCTGGGGGATCCCGGTCATTGGTTAAGATTGAGATGTACAGTATAGTGTTATAGGTCACAAACCTAATTATATGTTGTTGTTTTTGACATGGGACACCATGAAAAATGTATGCCAACCAGAAGATATTGTTCATCTAATATGTAGAAAAAGTCCCTTTGATTGAGAATCTGTAGGCTACTCCAGACGAGTTATCCATTACTAACACCAATAACCAACACCATAGCTTATAGGATAATTGGTCCTGCCCACACCCAGCCTGGCAGAACTAAACAATAAGGCCATAGCCTCAATACAACAGGACATCACACACCGTGCTGCCCTGTGGTGCTGGTACACACAACACTTAAGCACAAAACGGCTCACTTTGGGACTGATACCCGCTGCCATAGAGGCTTTAAAGACGTAATCTAGAACTTACAGTAAAGGGATATTTCACTTTCAAACATGTTTGGGGTCATTTCGTGATGTACTCTGGCTTTTGTTCACCCCAGACAGTTTTAAAAAAAATCACACCCTGTGTGAAGTGGGCGGTGTCTTGCCAGCTAATCACAATACTGAATGGAGTCAACCAATCATGTACAAAAAATAAATACATTTATTGAAACACTCTTTATGATGGAAGAAACCATAACTTAAAATAACTTGTTTTTTTTAAAGTTATGGTTTCTTATATAGGGCCATGCACATGTGTCATGTGACACTGGCCAATCACAGTCCTGAATAGACTGTGATTGGCCAATCACGGTGCAGGGTTAGGCGGGGTACATTTTTGTACATTTTTGTACATTTTTGTACATTTTTGGCCAATCACAGCGCAGGATTTGTTGTACAAATATCCAAATCTCACTTATAGGGGCGGTTTCACCGCCCAAAAAATGCTTTATTCAGTATTTATTTAGACATTTGATATTAATTTTATCAGACACGCTTCCTATACAAATCCATTGTAACTTCAAACTCCATTTTAACCATGTTAGATTCATTGAAAACGCCCATCCTTCCTTGGTTCTGGTGACTGATATCGTCCTTCTAATGCGTGAGGGGGCCGTGGTTTTTCCAATTACTTTTTTCATTCATTTTGTATAATTTTTGGGGAACAATAAAATGATGAAAGAAGATAATATAACAAAATAAAAGGTACAATGGATTTGTGTCTGATAAAATGTATTTCAAATATCTAAATACTGAATCAAGCGAAAAACCGGGGTGCTCACAAAAGCTTAAGTAGATGTTTGAAAGACAAGTGAAATATCCCTTTACAGTCTACACACAAGTCATGTTGTGAGCTTGTACTGTAGATAGGCAAAAACATATCAGAATGTAAGCCTATTATTTTGACATGCCCAGAATAGGGACACTAGTGTTGTTAAAGCAACAGATATGCTGTGTTCCCACTGGCCGATACAAAGCCAAGTCACCATTCATTTTCAATGGAAGCCAGCGACGTGAAGATACAAAGCTACACCTTATACTTGTAGCTGCTACAAAATCAAGTTGAGCTGACTTCAACTGCAGCTACAAAGCTACTGTACAAAACGACAAAAGCTACAAAAGTGTTGTTTGCTTGTAATTGGGGGGGAAACTAATTATTTCTGTCTGCCAGTCCCATGTTCTTTTTAACCCCAGGCTTTATTTTCCTTTATGTGTTTCTTGCTTGTCTGACGCACACTTGATGACGTCAATGAGCTCATTGTGCGACAATTAATTAGCGACTCTGCGACATGTGTGTCCAGCAGGTCCAGCAGAAAGGGACAGAACTCGCGAGTTTTGGTTTGTAGCTTTGTATTTTTTGTGTGAACACAGCAATAGGCCTATCAGATAGAGAAGGTCATATTGCCATACTGTATGAAATACACGATTAGGTCAGATGACCTAATTACTTAGTCTAATTATCAGTTGCTTGTCTGCATTCAAATTTATATTAGATTCTAAGGATAAGTTAAGACAGATGATCCTATGAAGGTAATCATCCAGCGCTGGGAAGGTGCACATCGCTTGAGGTTCTCTGCTGTGCACTGTGCATGCGTACATGCATCCGTACGTGTTTGAGTGTGAGTGCGTGTGCGTGTGCGTGCGTGTGCGTGTGCGTGTGCGTGCGTGTGCGTGTGCGTGTGCGTGTGCGTGTGTGTGTGTGTCTGTGAGTCTGTAAGAGTCCTCATAAGGCCATACAGGAAGTCCTTGGGATCTCATATCCTGTCCCATTGCTGAAAAATGAGCCTGAAGGAATCAAATCAGTTGGTTGATCTCATCTGCATTTATTTATTTTCTTATTATTTCTTTTGAATTGTCAACTAAGGGCAGCTGCGGTCAGCCAGGTACTGTGCACTTTTCTTAATTCTTACGGCTGTCTAGTCTTGATCTTGTTCTTTTCCTCTGCTGTAGTATTTGTAAGCCAGTTTTTCCCCCCATTTTTTTCTTCTTTAATTTAGAGTAGCCAATTATTTTTTTGCCCCATTTTTCTCCCCAATTTAGTCATTGTGCCAATTGGTTCCTCCCCACACACATTTCTGTGTTGTCACTGCTGTTGTATCCTGTCACTGACGTTGAGCCTTCGTTCTGCTCCTCCCGCCCAACACTCCCCACTGACTGCATGCTGCCGCCCACAGCCCGTAGGAGTACATGCAGTGACCAATATCACCCTCCCCGTATGCAGTGACCAGGTCTTAAATGGTTAAACAAGATAAAAGTAAGCCTGGGTCACTAACGCAAATCTTCTCTTCTGGGCGGGTCCCTGGCACAAAACATTTTCAGACGGGGGTCCGCGGCCAAATACATATACATGTTGGGGGTCCTTGGCACTAAGAAGTTTGAGAAGTACTGGTTTAGAAGGCATCTGTAGAATCGGCCTCATGGGTTAAGTGAGTTAACACTGAACTCACTCACTCACTCACTCACTCCTTTGTACACTTGCCAAGCTAAACTCGAACGTGTATGTTTATGCGTATGTGTGGATATGTGTACCGCGCACTAATGACTTATGTACACTTTTTATACACAGTGCTGAGCTTACTGTCAAGCCTCCTTTCAGCATTACTCTGTCTCGAAAAAGGGAGACATTCTGTTAGGTATTAAGCATTAAAAACCCTTATGTGTGCGTGCGTGCGTGCATGTGTGCGTGTGCGTGCGCACTGTGCGTGCGTGACTGTAATGTAATGTGCGATTGTTGTTTGCTCGTGGTTTTTGGCTTCACAACAAGCCTCTCTTCCTTGAATTGAGATGAAGCATTTGGGAAAGGGATCACATTCTTCTGCTGCTCGCGGTTCACTGGGTCTGACGGTGAATGCAGAGATCTCATGTCTGAGACTCATCAGCTGTCTGCTCGGCTCAAACAAGTGCACCTCAAACTCACTGCAATGTCTGAAACCGGCCCAAATGGTTGGAAGATACAAGATATAATAATACACTTGTTACAGTAGCTGTTCTTGTCTGTCTGTCTGTCTGTCTGTCTGTCTGTCTGTCTGTCTGTCTGTCTGTCTGTCTGTCTGTCTGTCTGTCTGTCTGTCTGTCTGTCTGTCTGTCTGTCTGTCTGTCTGTCTGTCTGTCTGTCTGTCTGTCTGTCTGTCTGTCTGTCTCTCTCTCTCTCTCTCTCTCTCTCTCTCTCTCTCTCTCTCTCTCTCTCTCTCTCTCTCTCTCTCTCTCTCTCTCTCTCTCTCTCTCTCTCTCTCTCTCTCTCTCTCTCTCTCTCTCTCTCTCTCTCTCTCTCTCTCTCTCTCTCTCTCTCCTTGAGATGCCTCTCTTGAGATGCCGGGGTGGATGGGTTAAACTTAATTCGATTAAACAAACCATTTTCAGATCCACGGGCCAAATATATATCAATTTGGGGGTCCTCTCCGTTCTCTACACTGGCTCCCCGTAGCGGCTCGCATCCAGTTTAAAACCCTGGTGCTAGCCTATAGGGCAGTGAAAGGAACAGCTCCTTCTTACCTACGGGCAATGGTCGATGCTTACACCCCTGCCCGACCACTTCGGTCGGCCACCTCGGGGCGACTGATTGCCTCGTCGCTCAAGGGTTTTTTTCTGTTCTGGCCCCACAGTGGTGGAATGAACTCCCCACTGATGTCAGGACAGCAGAGTCACTGCCCATCTTTCACCGCGCAGGCTGAAAACCCACCTCTTCAGGAAACACTACCCATTCCTCTTCGCCTTGTCTACTTGTTGTTAACTAGTTGTACAAACTCTTGTTTTATTGTTTTATTGGATCTTGTTTATTCGATACACTTATTTGTTTCAGCTCTTGCTCATTTGATTTTCCTATTTTGTCTCACCTGTTTATGAAATTAGGTAGCTGATATATTGCACTTTTACTTTAGCCCTAGGTACACTCTTGGTTGCTTGTTTTAGAAGAGAATGCACTTAATGCTTCAGGTGATTAGTAGTTTCGTTCCCTACCTATGTTGAATGCACTTATTGTAAGTCGCTTTGGATAAAAGCGTCTGCTAAATGACTGTAATGTAATGTCCTTGACATGAAAAAAGTTTGAGAACCACTGCCCTAGTGCATGCACACATGTGCTCACAAAGACATGACGGTGCATCCTGTGTTGACATTATGTTCTGCCCCAGCAGCCTCATATCTCCTGTCCTCTCCTCTGGGCCAGGCCTCACCGCGGAGTCATTACAACTGATACTCGCTAAAATACCAGCCCACTGCGGACACTAATCCCCCCTGGGCCTTTTCCAAAGTATAACCTGATCTATACTTAATCATAATGACGGATATGCGCGTCCGAAAATAGCCAGATCTTACAAGCTCGAGCTTGTAAGATGTGGCTATTTTAAGCGCATGACTCCATCGTGTGATGGAGTAGGCTATAAATCGGCCCGTTGCGCCGCAGTCTAAGTTTTCAGAAGGTGGCATGTCCCATTTCCTGTTCCAGTTCATTTTCCCATAGCTTCGTTTGATTGGCTCGGCAGCAGGTTTTGAACTGGAAACCATGCAGTTCAAACCAGTTCAAATCTGAAAACCAATTAAACATACCACAGATCTGTAACTCCATTTTATACTTTATTACAGGGGTTACCAAACTGCGGGTCCAAATTATTTTGGGGGTCCACAGATGATTAGCTTAATTTGCAACATTGTTTTCTCACTCAACAGTAAACAAACCAACACTCTCTCTCTCACTCTCTCTCTGGGGGATAAGTGTATCCAGGGTATCTCTGCACACATCTAAAGTTACAATTTAATGACTTTTAAGACCTTTTAAATACCAAATTGTCAAATATTACATAAGAAAGAGGCAAACACCTCGTCGAGTCGTTGTGAGCTTGTATTTTCACAATATTCATCTGCGGAACCGAGTCAAAGTAGATGTAATGATGTCATGCCTACAATTCCAAGTGCTTGTCAGGGTCCCCAGTTAAAAAATGATTATTTTGGGTGGTCGTGGCCTGAAAAGTTTGGGAACCCTTGTTATACAGTATATAAATACTTATATAATAGTAGAATAATCTTTTTCAGTTTCTGGTCTTGGTTGCAAACAAGAGAGAGGTTCTTCAGAATTCCCTCAAAGTGACAAACAGTGGGGCCAATGCCTGAAAAAAACACTGAATCTATAACAGATGGACACAGACAGCATCTGCTTGTAATTTCTGTATGTGTCAGTCGGTCACTATTACGTAAATACCACTTGGCATTGAGTGAGTATTTACTGTAACCATTACTTGATTGAATGTTTATTTTGGCTTTTTAAATGTTTTTAAATCTGCGTGTAAACTTGTTGCGCTTTGAGACTTTTCAATTAACCACAAATCAAACAAAATAATGATTAAATCCCGGAACCCTGTACCTCCTCGCTTGATGGTAACAATTCATGTTCACTGTCCAGAACCATGGTTGGGATCAGAGACAATGCTGTTGGCAAGCCTTAAACCCTACAGTATATAAACTTATTTGACCTGAGTCCCACAGGGCTTTGTACTGATACTGTATTATTCTTCTACTCTACTGATACTGATACTGTATGTATACCAGGGGTCTTCAACAGGGGGTCCTTAGAGGTACTACAGGGGGGTCTCCAAATATTTGTGTGATTTGTTTTTGCGTTAACCACTTGAACCCTATAGAATCCGTATTCTGAGGGGAACGTTAGCCGGAAATAGCAGATCTAAAAGCACACAACGCCTCGCGCTGCGAGGTGTTGTTTGCCTGTAGATCTGCTATTTTCGGCAAAGAGGTTTGGTGTAGAGGGAAAAACAAGCAGACCAAGTACAGAGCCAACAGTCAAGTTTACTAAGTATTGAGGGTTCAAGTGGTTTAAATGTCTGAAAGTACACATTAACATGAATCCAACATATTCATTGAAAAATAAGTCGACAAACAAAACAAAAAAACATGAATTGACACAACACTGATGATAGTTGCTGTCAAACAAGTCTATGAAAAAGTTTAATCTGCAACATAATTTTATACAGTATATAGTGGGGGGTCCCTGCTGCTTCATCTCGCTCTCAGCTAAAGGGTCCTTGGTCTGGAAAACGCTGTATACTGTACTGATACTGAATTGATTATGTTATTTTTTCCCCCTTCTTCTTATCTGCTCTGTGTTTCTTCTGTACTGTCATTGGCAACAACATTTTCCCTGCGGGATCGATAAAGTTCTATCTATGTAGTGGTTCTCAAACTTTTTATTTGAAGTTAGGACCCCCATAAATCTAAGAGTTACAGACCCTGTACTGTACAGTGTCCATTTAGACTCCCTCAAGGAACACTGACGGGTCCCTGGACCCCACTTTGAGAACCACTGATCTATCTATATTAGGTCCACTCCCTTTTTTCCCACAATACCAAATATTTTTGCTGAAAATAGCCTATCTAAATCTACATTTTTTTTTTGCCAAATAATAACTGATTGTTCGCCCCAGAATAGGGACTGAAGGGTTCATACAGAATGTTAATATGTTATTACGGTAGGCTGAATCATAGATTCTCAAGCAGTTTACCAATTACACTCTTTGAGCAGATTTGTCATTTAGCAGATTTTTCATTTTATGGATTTTATTGACTTTAAAGTAGTGGACTAGTGCTCAGGTGGCGCAGTGGTAAAGTCCCATTGAATCCACCGTGGTGCAACCCGCTTATGCGAACACAATTGGCCCGAGTTCGGGGGAGGGAAGCCGGGCGAAGAGGGTGGTATTGGTCATTGCTTAATAGTCCTAAGGGACCAGTCGAAATTTACATAAGGGGGGGCATGGAGGAAATGTATGTGCCCTGATCTAAAATGCCATGACCCTCCCTTTGACAAAAAAAAAAATCAATGACCCTCCCCAAGTGATTACAAAAAAAAGAGTAACCCTCCCCGCCTAGAAGTGTCACGATATATTGTGTCACGATATAGCCTATCGTGGTATTAAAATGTGATGATAGGTATTGTCATGATGTCATACTGTATCGTAATATTTTTTTAATTGTTTTTTTAATACAAAAAAAACACTTTCTTTTTTTTTGCCGGTGAAAGTTAGGAGTTTTTACTGTATGATATGAAATGTAAAGCTTATCATAATCATAGTAATTATTAATCATGTCCTCCATCATATTCAAGGTATTTTGGAGAGAAATGAAACAGACTCCAGTCAGTCACTTTCAGTTTAAAGCACTGCAGAGGGGAGGTGTTGTGTGTCAGCTGATGCTCGTTGACGCTCGTTAATGTGACATGCATCTGCACTCTCAAATAGGCCTACATCTAATCTAAGATTGTATTATACTGTATCTGGTATTATAGATGTTTTTTAGCTGTTGGAAATAACTAGGCTGCACTTGGTTGGTAAAGTCCAGATGACAAAAATATGAGGTTTGTGGAATTTATAGTTATGCAGTCTTATATTATATTATATTTGTTATATTAGTGTCTATCTGTCCTCTGAAACAATGGGTTTATAGTTAGTGAGAACTTCACTTCTCCATTAAGCTTGCACAAATGTATTTATTTGTGTACAAAGCACTTTGTAATTGTTTCTAACTTGCTTTATAACGTTATTTATAAGATGATGGCCAATGTTGATGATACATGAGAAAAGAACATTAATAATATATCATATCGATATCATGCCCAACATCATGTATCGTATTGTGAAATTCTTGACACCCCTAACCCTCCCCATCAAATACAACATGACATTTAAAACTGATATGTCCAATGTTTTGCTTTCCACATTGATTAGAACATTGCTGTAGTGTAGTCAGTCTTGCTAAATGCACAGTGTATCTGTAGTAGTGGTAGCAGAATGGATAGTGTTCTCATCTTACATGTGGGAAACCCATTGAATCCTGGTCAGATTGAAGAAAGTTGAATATTTGGTAACCAGTAGTTTAAAACTTTTGTCACTCTGCCCTTTTAATTATCAACTACAGTGACTACAACTACACTGTTGCCTACATAAAACAAATTAGGCTATCAATTATGGCCTGATGCTTCTGGTTTTACTTGTGGAGCTATAGGCATCTATACACAACTGTCCATATAGATCCACATTAATCACATGCACAGAATTACTTCAAATGATTATGAATATCCAGTTATAGTAGGCCTATTTATAATGCATCTCTCCAATAACGCCTGTTGAAGTTTTGCTTAATTGTTCAACCACCATCGTTAAGACGCTGAATAGATTTGACTGGGTCGTTCACACTCGCTGTGCGTTGATGGCTTGTTAACGACCGTCATTGATTCTAAATAGACAAGGTGTTACTTGATTTGAATTCTTTGTATCCTTTGAAATGGAGAGGGGTCATTGACCACTGTTCTGCTGTACTAAAAAGGTATATAAAAAACGGACTATTTTATCAATTCAAAATTGCATGACCCTCCCTTGGATTCAAAGTAAAATTAGCTGACCCTCCCTTGAACCAAAATTAGAAAGGCATGACCCTCCCCTATTTTCCTCCATGCCCCCCCTTATGTAAATTTCGACTGGTCCCTAAGGGTTGGGGCGGCACCTGTCAGCAGGGAGTGTTGGGCGGGAGGAGTATAGGACGAAGACTCTATGTCCCCCCGTTGGGGGCTCCTCACTGGCACTCACGCGTTCAAGTGTGGCGTTTTTTATCTTGCTTGCCGAGAGTTGAAATATTTTCAACTCGGGGTGTTTGGAAGCTTTCTTATATAGGCGAGAGCCTTGCGTTCTGGGAAGAAACGCTTTTAAGGACACAAAGCCTTAGTACCAATTTTGAACTGTAGAACAGTGGTTCTCAAAGTCGGGTCCGGGGACCCCCAGGGGTCCTCGGGGGGAGTACCAGGGGGTCCCCAGCAAAAGTAGTTAATACAGCGTCACAATCATTTTAACAACTTAGCCATATTTGATACTTTGGCTATTAAAAAATGGCAGATATACAAGCTCATAGCATGTCACTCCGTGCCACGCTATGAGCTTGTAGATTTTGATACTATTTTCTTTTTAATTGTGCAAATGTTTTTATATAATATTTCTAAATCGATTTTTTTTTACTGAAATCTTTGCTTCTGGAGGAGGTCCCTGGCACAACATGGGGATGGAGGGGTCCGCAGCCAAATACGTATCAGTTAGAGAAGCACTGCTGTAGAACACTCTTAATCACAGACGTATAACAACAACGTGCCAAGTTGCGAACAACAATGTCTACTTTTTTTTCACACACAAGGCCCGCAGCTTGTGTTTAGTCTTTGCTCACCCACTCTCTCTGGGTTAGGAAGAAAAATTCCAAGTTATGCTTGTGTAAATAAATATAAATATGTCTCCGGGCAGTGGAGAGTCCAATGAGATTTAGACTGAAAGCAGATCTAAACCAGAGGACCTCTGAGCAATCTCCCCTCCCCTCCCTCTATCCCTCCTTTAAATCTGTCAGTAGGCCCAGTGGTGGAAGAAGTACTCAGTATGTTTTTACTTACAGTAAGTAAAAGTATCAACACCACAATGTAGAAATACTTTACTAAGTAAAATTGCTGTATTCAAAGTACAAAAGTACAAAACTATTGCCATGAAAATATACTTAAAGGGCCAATAGTAAACTCATGAAGAATGTCCCATTTCACAGATTTAATTTATTTCAAAATATGTCTTTATTTTCTCCTTTTTTTTATAGCAGATCTGAAAGCTATAGTAACTAAGTTTTCAAATAATTGTATTGTGGAGCAAAAAGTACAGTATTTGCTTCTGCGATGTACTGTAGTGGAGTAGAAATATAAAAGATCAAGCATTTTCAATACTCAAGTCAAGTAAAAGTAGCACAAAAAAAGTTTGAGAACTACTGATTTAGAAGGCATTTGTACAATCGGCCTCAGGTCTTAATGGGTTAAGTGCAGTAGTATGTGTACGAGTAAATGTACTTAGTTACTTTCCACCACTCCTTCCCCTCTCCTTTAAATGTGTCAGACACAGAAGAAGGGAAAACAGAAGGAGGCAGCAGGCATTGGAGACACAGCCGGAGCTCCAGGCGCTAAAAATAGACAAATAGTTGCAAAGAAATGGCTTGACACACACTCAAGTTCCAGAGGGGCACGGCTATGGGAGGATGGTATTGGTTTGCGTGTGTGTGTGTGTGTGTGTGTGTGTGTGTGTGTGTGTGTGTGTGTGTGTGTGTGTGTGTGTGTGTGTGTGTGTGTGTGTGTGTGTGTGTGTGTGTGTGTGTGTGTGTGTGTCTGTGTGTATTACTATACTTGTGAGGACCAAAGTATAGTAGAATATGAGATAGACATTGTGAGGACCGTTTTCCTGATTGGGGTTAGGGTTGGGATTAGACATTTAGAGGTTATACATTTAGGGGTTGGAGTTAGAATTAGAATTATGTTTGATTATACTTACTTTTGCGCTGGTGTCGTGCACCGAAAAATAGTCCATCTACAAGCTAACACGTTGTCAGCTTGTAGATCTGTTATTTTTTGGCTTCAGGCTTATGGTTAAAAATGGCAATAAATTGCAAAAATGGCATTCATAAAACCTAAAAATGTTGATGACCTCTCAAGTATATAAAGACGTGTGTGTGTGTGTGTGTGTGTGTGTGTGTGTGTGTGTGTGTGTGTGTGTGTGTGTGTGTGTGTGTGTGTGTGTGTGTGTGTGTGTGGGCACGTGTGCACAGTAGGCGTGCACATTTTATGTTTTGAATCAGGCAACTCTCATATTTCAACATCATTTCACAATGTTCTATGAAAACTTGTATTATTAATAAAGGGGAAAAAATGTTTCAACTACGCTACACAATCTAAAGTGATACGCTGTATGAACTAGAGCAGTGGTTCTCAAACTTTTCAGGCTGTGACCCCCAAAAATGATCATATTTGAACTGGGGACCCCCCACCCTGACAAGCACTTGGAATTGTAGCTGAGGCATTACATTTTGTTTGACTCGGTTCCACAGATAAATATTGTAACGGCCGAGAAGTGCAACGCCCAGAGTCTGGATTTAACCTTCGATCCACAGCTCACTAATCCGGCCAGCAACCCCCTGCGCCAAGAAACTAGGTCCCTCAGTGGAGGAAGTTGTGGGGAGATATGTGAACGCTACACTCTCCCCACGATTCGAATCAAAGCACACCCTCGAGATTCTCCCCAGTGACTGCACAGGGCCGGTCACTCACGTCCCTCACGCAAGGGCACACCCCCACTTCTGACACCAGTGTAACGGCCGAGAAGTGCAACGCCCGAGTCGGGATCGAACCTTCGATCCACAACTCGCTAATCCGGCCAACAACCCCCTGCGCCAAGAAAACTAGGTCCCTCAATGGAGGAAGTTGTGGCGACATTTGGGAACGCTACAATATTGTGAAAATAGCAGATCTACAAGCTTGTAGATCGGCTATTTTCAAAATGTTTGCCTCTTTCTCATATTATTTGACAATTTGGCCAATGTTTGACCAGTTTTTAATAGTACAGTTTGTTGATTACTTTTGATGCAGTAATGGACTTTTTCTTTACTTAATTTTTGTTGTTGTTGAGGTATTACAAAGGTCTTAAAAGTCCTTAAATTGTCACTTCACTGTCAGCTGGGGACCCCCTCAAAATCACGCGGGGATCCCCCTGGGGGTCCCGACCCACAGGTTGAGTACCATTGAACTAGATCATAAGCAACAGCCAGTCACTATACAGTTTCAACATTATTAGCTCATCAGAAAGCTGTACTCTTTAAATGACAGACCTATGATGTTACAACGGTGACATCTAGTGGAATAATGAATGCTTGACAAGCAGTGGTGGAAATGAACAAAGTCCTTTTACTCTAGTACTGAGGTACTTTTGCTTTAATTTGAGTATTTTCTATTTTTCAATACTTTATACTTCTACTCCACTTTACATCTCAAAGGCAAATATTGTACTTTTTACTCCACTACAATTATGTGACAGCTTTAGTTAGTAGTTACTATAGTTACTTTGCAAATTTGATTAAAAACACACTCAAGTCCTATTTTATACTTTGGCCATGCATCGGAAAATAGCCGACAAGTTCACAACGTGTTGCAGATCTGCTATTTTCAAAAAAGTTGTGTACACTTGTACGAATTTTGGTGAATATTGTGATTGTGATTTGCACTTTTACTCGGTCAAAGTTTTGAACACAGGCCTTTTACTTGTAAGAGAGTATTTTTATATTGTGGTGTTGCTACTTTTACTTAAGTAAAACATTCTGAGTACTTCTTCCACCACTGTTGACAAGGGAAGCCTTGCAAAGCTTGCAGAAATGTTTTCCTTGTACAGAGCTGTTCCGCCCAACAGAGGGCAGTATAGTGACACACATATTTCTCATGAACTTATTTTGGATGGTTGGTCACACAGAGCGGCCAACTGTTGCTGTGGAACAACAGCATATTACTCTCTCTCTCACACACACACACGCGCACGCACACGCACACACACACACACACACACACACACACACACACACACACACACACACACACACACACACACACACAATTACACTCATGCACAGATTTTGCATGTGCAAAGTCTTTCGTTCACAGACCTTCGTGCACAGATTGCACACACGCACGCACGCACGCACGCACGCACGCACGCACGCACGCACGCACGCACGCACGCACGCACGCACGCACGCACGCACGCACGCACGCACGCACACACACACACACACACACACACACACACACACACACACACACACACACACACACACACACACACACACACACACACACACACACACACACACACACACACACACACACACACTAGCAGTGAGTCACAGTGTAATGTGTGGGTGGGCTATAGTGTTGTGGCCGGTCACAGCTGTGCACATCTGTCTCTCACACATTCCTCATGTCGTCAGCGTCTAACAGAACTCTCTTTTGTCGTGTTGTTGATGTGATGGTTGAGTTTTTGCCCCCCTGACACGCAGAGAGCAGCATGTGGCGCGACACAGGAACCCTTACATGAGCCGGTTGTAGAAGAAGTGCACTTTCTTTGTAAAAAAAGTGTTTATACTTGATGGGGCAGCTGTAGCCAAGGACAGTTGTTCTCGATCTTTTTTTTTTTTTTCAGGGACTACCCTAACTCCACTTTGAGAACCACTGGCTCAGGGAGGTTCCCGGGTTCGACCACCGGCCGGCTCCTCCTAGCTGCTTGTCGAAGTGCCCTTGAGCAAGACACTTGAACCCCTAACCCCTCACAATGTGCTAGACCTCTAGATGGACTGCTAAGGTGCAAGCGCAACACCTATACCATCAACTCCCAGCAGCCAAGCTGTGCTACTCATGTGCTGAGTTGGCGGTGCTGGGGAATCGAACCCACAACCTTGTGGTCGAAGGGCGAGGGCTCTACCGACTGAGCTACCCATACACACACATCGCTATTCTATGTTGATATTATGTCCTGTACGTCAAACTGTGTTTTGAGTTTGGCCTGCCGTGAGGTGGACCACTAGCCCGACACTCAGCCTGAATTTTCATTTAGTGTCACTCCATCATTCAGTCTGAAAGCCCTCTCAGTGCAGCCGTTTTCTGAGATGGGGGCATGGCCAAAGTGGCTCTCTTTAGCAATTGGTTCATACTGGATTTTCCCGATCGGGCCAGGCGCCGGTTAGATTTTCAACCGGGAAAATCCCGCCTTTCCACAGCGTCAGGCTAGTGGAGCCAGGCTAGCGGACCACAGTATCACAGTTACTTTACAATTTGTGGTGACAGCTGCAGGCTCCTGTACAAAGTTGATGCATACATCTTTTCACCTGTCAGGCAAACCGTCGCCACTGAATGACAACTGAAGTTAACACCCCTAGATCCTTTTAACCACATGAACGTCCCCGCCACGTCCCTATTCCGGACACATGTCATAATAAAATGTTATATATTATCGTATGTTGTCTCCAGTGGCGTATAACTAAAGTCAGTGGCGGCCCTAGACGAGGGGGATAGAAAGGCTGTCGGCAGTTTGCCCCGTCTTATGTGTCAAGAAGCAAAACACTTAACCCCTAACTGCTCCCTATAGGCACTGTATTTATTATCCACTTGAACCCTATATCGTCCCTATTCTGGACGTGTCATGATAATAGGCAAACGTTCAGCTAAAAAAAGGGGCACATTTGGTGAAAATAGCAGATCTACAAGCAAGTCATGACACGTTGTAGATAGGCAAATAGATTTGGAAAAAAGGAAGGCGGCCAAGTAAAGACTCCTGGGGGACCCCGGTCAATAAAGTATATAGGATTTTAAGAATGGAATAGTAATGGAATAGAATAGAATAGCCATTGCATATCGTCTCTGTCGGGTGGAAACCTCATCATGTCCAAAACTGTCACTTTTCAGGATTCAAATTCAAAAACGGCAAAAGTACGCGCCTCGTTTTGAGCTTGTAGATCTGATACTTTTGTGTGACGCTGTAAACGGAAAATAAGTAAATAAAAAGTACGTTAAAAATATGGAGATAAGAGGTTTCTGCCCGACAGCAACAATATCACATGTTTTCTCTTTTTCTTCCCAAGACTCTTAGGATCTTTCACTCCACTTCACGTCACAAAGCAGTGTGTGTCTCATAGCTCTCTCTGTATTATTCCATTTGTCAAGTATTCTCGTAAGAGAGAACTCCAGTGGAGTGCGTTGTTTGGTCTGTCAACTAAAACCCAAACCCTCTCCCACACACACACACACACACACACACACACACACACACACACACACACACACACACACACACACACACACACACACACACACACACACACACACACACACACACACACACACACACACACACACACACACACACTGGGGAAGAGGAGTAGAGTGTGTGTTTGTGCTGCCTCAGTGGGGAATGGCGTCACTTCCAAGCACGGATCATATTGCCTCCTGCAGACTACCTTCCCAGAAGGCTAATATACGTGTGTGTGTGCTTTTGCGTGAGTGTGTGTGTGTGTGTGTGTGTGTGTGTGTGTGTGTGTGTGTGTGTGTGTGTGTGCGTGTGCGTGTGCGTGTGCGTGTGCGTGCGCGTGTGAGTGAGTAAGAATCACTGCTTTGCAAGGTCCAGTGTCCAGTACGACAAAGTGAATATTTTCCCCTTTAAAAAGATCTGTGGACAGTTTTTATGGGATAGGAGTTATTAGGATTATGGGGTTATGGTCAGGATTACCGTTAGGATCACGGTCGAGTAAATACAGTAAAGATTATGACTACCACAGCACATCACGAGAGCCCGTGCGAGTGCGTGGTGGAAAAAGTACTCACATTTTTTACTTGAGTAAAAGTATCAATACTGCAATGTAGAAATGCTCTGTTACAAGCAAAAGGCCTGTGTTCAAAACGTTACTTAAGTAAAACTACATAAGTATTGGCATAAAAATATACTTAAAGTACCACAAGTAAAAGTAGTAAATGTTTGAAATTAGCAGATTATTTTTATGACCCAAAAAAAATTTGCGACCCCACCGTCAGTCTCCCGCGACCCCAACTTTGGGAACCCCTGTTCTATGATATAATAATGTATATCTGCAAAGTAACTAGAAACTAAACTTTTCAAAGTTTTTTTTTGTGGAGTAAAAGTACAATAATTTCCTCTGAGATGTAGTGGAGTAGAAGTAAAAGTATTGAGTATTTGGAAATACTAAAGTAAAGTAGAAGTACCAAAATGTTTTAACTTAAATACAGTACTTTAGTAAATGTACTTAGTTACTTTACACCACTGCGTGCGAGTGCACGTGCACGCGAGTGTGCGTTGAATGTGGATGTTTCGTCCTGTGCTCTCCTTCCCTTCAAACTTCTAAAGTCTTCTCAATGTAAACCACCATGGAGTTGGACCATGGGTTTCCCCATGGGCTCCCCAAAAGGGGGAATCCCCCCCCCCCTCCCACCCCCTGGCCAAGGCAAGAGGAGATATTAGGCTTCTGCAGTCAGGGACGGATTAAGACTCAGGGAGGACCCTGCTGGGTCAATTATCTTATATAGCCCCCCCCCCCCCCCTTCACCGACCCCACTGTAAACAGAACAGGCAGGCGAGGCCGGGTGGGAAACGCAAACACGCAACATTTTATCGTACAGGATTGTATGTGGATGTTGATGAATTGAATACATAGGACCACAATGGAAACAAGTCCCCGGAACTTGTTTGTGTTCTCCTTTTAGTTTTAATGTCTTACCGTACCATGTGCTGTTTACATTTACTTAAGTTCAGTGTGTGTATTGTAGATAGTAGAGGAATGGTTTGGTTTGGAATAGAATGGTTTAATTATTCCAGTGGTTTTCAACCTTTTTCTCGTCGAGGACCCCCACATTGACACACAGTAGCCCACGGACCCCCATTTGAAAAGATATGCCAGGGACTCAACCATTTTGATTTGTTGGGGGTCTTAATCTACACTGTAATCATCATCATTAGTGTTCATTTAACAAATGGAACCAAATGGACCCGTTCCATGTGTACACTCTCAGAGTTACAGACACATATAAGGGTCAATTTGGTTTCTAACTATTAATTTGGCTGGGGACCCCCTGGAACACCCTCAAGGACCACTGGTGGTCCCCGGACCACTGGTTGAGAACCACTGGTTTATTCTACTGAATGTAAATTCTAGAATAAGGTTTGGGAGATTTGAACAGAAAAGATATGCCAGCAGAACAGTCAACTGTTATTGTGTGAGGAAGGACATCTTGTACATAGTTTTCGGATTTGATGATGATGATGATGTCTTTCATAGAAAACGGCCATGATTGTACAGAGTGAGTACATATATACATTTTTATTTAATTAAAGCGTTCGTAATGACTGGATGACTTTACCATGGGGAAGTGACCATCACATGATTAGAAAAACAGCCATCAGCCACAACCCGAAAACAAAAATCAGCGGCCAAAGATTGCAATTAAATTCACGTTAGGTTTGAATTATAAGCCTAAATTTTAAGCTTTTCTTCCCCCACCATAAATGAAAATACAGACCTGTTTAGCACTGATGTAAATATTCCCCAAAACGAAGCAAATACAATTTTGTCTCTGTCGGGTGGAAACCTCATATGTCCAAAATTGTTACTTTTCGGGATTCAAATTCAAACACAGCAAAAGCAGCAGATCCACAAGCTCAAAACGCGTCGCTTTGCGCCGCGTTTTGAGCTTGTAGATCTGCTACTTTTTGATACTTTTGTGCGACGCTGTAGTATGATCAAGTAGGGCGTTAATTTACAAAAAAAATGTTAAGATGTGGAGATAAGAGGTTTCTGCCCGACAGCAGCGATATCCAAAATCCTCTGATTCACACTGTGGTGTGTAGAAAACAACAGGCATTTTCCCCACGTAATTTATTTCAATGTGCCTTGTCTGTTTCTGGAGCGGAAAGCCTGTTGCACAGCAACGCAGCGAAACAACACAACAACAAAAAAAAAGTTGGCCAACTTTCATGTCAACGTCGGCCAGCAATGGATTGATGTGGATATATAGCCAATAAACATTTTATTATAATCAAAAGGTAACAGGACACAGAAACCACAACAATGCAGACTTGTCTGTTGTTTTGCATTAGTCTCTGTATCTCTGACTGCATGGGCTAGCTTTTAACCACTTAAACCATAATTATTTACTTAAGTTGACCGGGACGGCAGCGGTTCTCAAACTTTTTCATGTCAAGGACCCCCTAAGTTGATGTGTATTTGGATCGCCATCTGAAAATGTTTTGTGCCGCAGGGACCCCCAGAAGCAAAGATTTGTGTTAAAGAATTTAGCTTTTTTTCTTTTTAAACAACTGCAATTTTTAAGATTATTCAAAAGCTCATAGCGCAGCACAAAGTGGCGCGCTATGAGCTTGTAGATCTTTTATTTTTTTTTTGGATGCAATTGTGAACAATAGCCAAGTCAGATCATAAGGTTCACTGCAGCTCAACAGTCAGTGTGAGGGGTGGTCAGGAGATGTCTATGAACTCTGCGTTTAACCCTTTATGACCGGGAACGTATCTGTGTCATTTTAGATTTCTTTGGCAAAAATAGCAGATAGACAACCCGCGCTATGAGCTTGTATATCTGCTATTTTTTTTTTATCTTGAAAATGTGTGCAAATCTTTGAATATATATATTTTTAAAGTGATTTTTTTTGTTGCTCCGATCTCTGCTTCTGGGGGTCCCTGGAACAACATATTTTGAGATGGGGGGTCCACGGCCAAATACATATCATTTTGAGGGTCCTTGACATGGAAAAGTTGGAGCACCACTGATATAGCAACGTACGTTTTTTTCACTCTGTGCCGCGCTATGAGCTTGTATAACTGAAATTTTTTGAACAGCCAAAGAAATCTAAAGTGACACAGATGCATCCCGGATTTCCTGGGTTAAAGTATAAAATAATGGTTAAAGTGGTCAAAATGATTGTGACGCTATATTAACGAATTTAGCTGGGGACCCCCCCCAATGACCCCTGGGGGTCCCCGGACCCCACTTTGAGGACTACATGCCCTAGGGATCTAGCCGTACTTTGAGTATGACCCCTCCTTTTTGCCCTCTACACCATCTCTTAGCCAAAAACAGCTTCTCACACATCGTGTGGCGACAGGCTGCAACAACGCCAAATGTGTTTTTTTTGCAGAATGTTCACCTATCATGACATGCCCAGAATCAGGGTTGCCAGATCTGCTTATTATAATTTCCCAGCAAGATTTTATTTGAAAATAGCCGATCGCGTTGTGAGCTTGTAGATCTGCTATTTTCAAATAGCTGATGTATATGTTAAAGTGCTCATGTGGCCCATAGTCGCTTCTTTTGGGGCTGGTTTTCCTAGACCTGGTTGCTTGTTTCTCTCACGGAATCTGGCAACACTGCCCAGAATAGAGACACTATGGGGTTTTTGACGTCGCATATTGACGTCATTTTACTAAAGAAAGTTTTATATTTGCCGAGAGGTTCATCTGTTTCTTTTGTTCTTTCCCCACGACTTAAGAACCGTTACACGCTTGGATAAAATAAAATATACGATGCATTCATGGGCTTTTTCCAGGAGACCGGGTTCATCCAGTGCTTCTATTCAGAGAGTCTGTCTGTTCCGTTCTTTTCCTCTTTTGTCGCTGCATTGTGTGTCTTGCTCATTATTCAAACACTCGACTGAATGGACGGCAGCGTGTGAGCAATTCTCTCCCCAGTTTAGCACAGACTGATGTTTGCTCATCTCTCCTCTCTGTCCGTCTGTGTGTCATTCTCTCTCTTCTCTGTCTCTGTTTGTTTCTGTCCGTCTCTCCTCACCTGTGTTGTCTCTCTCTGCACCTGTTTAGCAGTTTGTCGCGCCATTTTTGTTTTGCTCTGTGTACTCTACAGCGGTGTCATACACTGAAAATGGCAAAACTATAAGCTCACAACATTGTAAGCTAGCATATTGGCTATATTGCAGTGGTGGAAAAAGTACTCAAATTCTCTACTTAAGTAAAAGTACCAATACTGCAATATAAAAATACTCTGTTACAAGTAAAAGTCCAGAATTAAAAATTTATTTGAGTAAAAGTACAAATGTATTGGCATCAAAATGTACTTAAAGTACCAAAAGTAAAAGTACTAAATATTTGAAAATAGCAGATCTACAAGCTCACAACGCGTCGCGATGCGACGCGTTGTGAGCTTGTAGATCGGCTATTTTCAAATAGCCTAGGTATAAAATAGGGTTAAAGTGGTTAATGTGTGTTTCATTATATCATCATTTATATCTGAAAAGTAACTAGTAACTAAAGTTTTCAAATAATTGTAGTGGAGTAAAAGTACAATATTTGCCTCTGAGATGTAGTGGAGTAGAAGTAAAAGTATTGGAAATTGGAAATACTCAAGTAAAGTACAAATACCTCAAAATTGTACTTAAGTACAGTACTTAAGTAAATGTACTTAGTTACTTTCCACCACTGCACGCGACACTGTATAAATCAGCCTCATATAGTCTCCTTCTTCTCTCACTCGGACGGCGCTGAGTAGGCTCAAGCGAACGTCGCAACGTTCGGGACGGCAACTCGCTCGCTTTAGCTCGCTCGGCGGTCCCTCACGTGGCTCCAGTTCGCTTGAGACTGTCCGCCTCTAAACCGAAACGTAACTTTATATAAGTCATCTCTGTCGGTCGGTCAGTATGTCCTGAAAACACCCAATGAATGGTCTGATAAATCGCTGGGTAGGTCAGTATCCCGCCAACTTCGCCCATTCAATGGTCTGATTCAACGTGATAATGTCCCATTCAATGCATTGATAGCATCCGAATCAGGTGCCCATTTAACCCTTTAAGACCTGAGGCGATTCTTTAAAAAAATCAAAATCCTAACAGTTTTTGGAAAAAAATCTAAACATTTCTTTTTCACGATTTTTCAAAAATAGCAGATCTACAAGTTCATAGCGCGGCACTCGGTGCCGCGCTATGAACTTGTATATCTGCTATTTTTGAATAGCCAAAGACATCTAAAGTGACACAGATGCGTTCCAGGTATTAATGGGTTAAGATTAGCTGTCACCCTGGCGTCAACTAATGGGGATCCATTTAATAAAACAAATACTAGACAGACAGATAAACAGACAGACATACAGGGAGAATCGAGAGAAAAGGTGCACACATAAACACAAAGACGCACGCACACACACGCACACCTGGGTTGCGTTAACTGCAGAAGCCTCTTTACCAGCAGGGAGTCTGTGTGTTAATGGAGATTTAATAGGCTTTGAAATTACTTACTGCAGTTCCCACGCACCACCAGTGTGTGTGTGTGTGTGTGTGTGTGTGTGTGTGTGTGTGTGTGTGTGTGTGTGTGTGTGTGTGTGTGTGTGTGTGTGCGTGTGCACATGTGTCCGTGCAAGTGCGCCTGGGAATTTAAGTGTGGGTCTGTCAGCAGCAGTCTTTCACTGCTTATTCGTTTGTGTTTGTGTGTCTTTGTGTCTGTGCGCGTGTTTTTGTGTCTGTGAATGTGTGTGTCTGTCAATCTATCAATGCATACTTGTTTGTGATTGTCTGCGTCTTCGTGTGCGAGCACAGCGCATGCGTGCACACACACGTGTGTGTGTGTGTGTGTGTGTGTGTGTGTGTGTGTGTGTGTGTGTGTGTGTGTGCGCGTGCGCGTGCGTGTGCGTGCGTGTGCGGTTGACCAAGGGGAGGCAGTATAGTGACCAGGATTACTGCATGTTTTTTGTGAGGGTACCTACCCTAGGGGACACAGGGAGAACATGCAAACTCCACTCAGAAAGACCCTTTCGCCAACCCCACCTAGGGTATGGGCACTGATGACGCGGAGGAGAGAACACGCCCCCAGCGCACCCACAGCGTCCCCGGCGGGAATCGAACCCAGGACCTTCTTAGCTGTGAGGCTGGTACTTTTTAAGTATATTTTGACACCAATACTTTTGCACTTTTACTCAAGTAAAATTTTGAATTCTAGACCTTTTACTTGTAACAGAGTATTTCTACATTGCAGTATTGATACTTTAGTAGTAAAAAAGTACTTTTACCACCACTGGCACGTGAACGCGGGTCAGTAACTCGGCGGTACGGCGTGTCATCTCTCCGCTCTCATTGTGATGACTTTACAGCGGTCTCTTAACTCAGCACGCACTTCTCCCTCCCTCTCCTCCTCCTCCCGCCCCGACCCGCCAGGCTCTGTCTGTTTCCACGGCAACGGGCAGAGTGATGTAAACACTGCCGCGGCAGACTGCGTCGGTAGGGACCGGGGAGTCAGAGCACAAGCGCGGAGAAAGGAAGAAAGCGTTCGCCTCAAACGTAAGCATTAACCCCTTAAGACCGGGAACGCATCCGTGTGTCATTTTATAGATTTCTTTGGCTATTAAAAAAATTGCAGATCTGCAAGCTCATAGCGCGGCACTAGGTGCCGCGCTATGAGCTTGTAGACCTGCAATTTTTTAAAAAATCAAGAATATTTTTGCTAATCTTTTGAATGTATATATTTTTTAAAGCGAAAATTTTTGACTCAAATCTCTGCTTCTGTGGGGGGTCCCTGGAACAACCTATTTTGAGACGGGGGTCCGCGGCCAAATACATATCATTTTGGGGGACCTTGACATGAAAAAAGTTTGAGAACCACTGATATTATAGCAACATTTGTCAAAAAAATGTTAGGATTTAGAAGAAATGTAAGATTTTAGTTCATGATTTAAAAAAAAAATTGCAGATCTACAAGCTCATCGCGGGGCACTAGGGTG
>NC_137626.1:15970026-15982526 GCF_963280865.1 Gymnoscopelus braueri
TTTTTGATTTTATTTGGGCTATTCAAAAATAGCAGATCTACAGTTTCTCAAACCTTTTCATGTCAAGGACCACCCAAAATGATATGTATTTGGCCGTGGACCCCCATCTCAAAATATTTTGTTCCAGGGACCCCAATGAAGCAAAGATTTGAGTTACAAATGTTCCCTTTAAAAAAATATATATATATATATATTCAAATATTTGCACAAACTTTCACGATTTTTCAAAGAATTGCAGATCTACAAGTTCATAGCGCGGCACCGCTCGGTGCCGCGCTATGAGCTTGTAAATCTGCTATTTCTGAATAGCCAAAGACATCTTAAAATGACACAGAGGCGTTCCCGGTCTTAATGGGTTAACTGTGATAAAGAAAAGGTTCCACGTGGCCCCAGCACAGCTACAGCTGGAGATATACACTTACATACATGGGCACACACACACACACGCGCACGTACAGTACGCGTCCACCACACACACACGTAATCATACTGTGTGTGTGTATATATATGCACCCGTGTGTGAAGATAATGTTGACACGCGCATGCCCTCACACACATTATGCAGAATAACAGCGTGCCTACCGTGCACTGCCACTTGCTCTCTCTTAAGTTCAGCTGAGGTCAACGTCCACGGGAGACCAGTATTTCTTACTTTACTGGAGTATTTCCAATTTTCAGTACTTTTACTTCTACTCCACTACGTCTCAAATGGCAAATATTGTACTTTTACTCCACTACAATTATTTGAAAACTTTAGTTACTAGTTACTTTGCAGATTGTAATTTTTATATTATAAAACATACACTTCGGCCCTATTTTATCCCTGGGCTGTTTGAAAATGGCCGATCTACAAGCTCACAACTCGTCGCGTCGCGGCGCGTTGTGAGCTTGTAGATCTGCTATTTTCAAACATTTTAGTACTTTTGGTGCTTTAAGTATATTTTGATGCCAATACTTTTGTACTTTTACTCAAGTAGCATTTTGAACACAGGCCTTTTACTTTAACAGAGTATTTTTATATTGTGGTATTGCTACTTTTACTTAAGTAAAATATCTGAGTACTTCTTCCACCACTGGCAGACAGACAGACAGACATACAGACAGACAGACAGACAGACAGACAGACAGACAGACAGACAGACAGACAGACAGACAGACAGACAGACAGACAGACAGACAGACATACAGACAGACAGACAGACAGACAGACAGACAGACAGACAGACAGACAGACAGACAGACAGACAGACAGACAGACAGACAGACAGACAGACAGACAGACAGACAGACAGACAGACACAGGAGGAATGGAGGAAAAGTGGGAGGAAGTGATGATGACGAGGACAGGAACAGGGGAATGAGAGGAATGGAAAATAGAGGAGAGAGAGAGAATAAACAGAGAGATAGGGAACAGTGGAGAAAGAGTGTGTCACTTGAGTCCATGGTGTAGAGCGCAGGGCTTCTCCAAATGTTTTAATTAATCAAGGACCCCCGCTGTGACGCTGAGAGCTGTGAGAACAGCTGTGGCTGCAGCTTGAAAAGACACTCACAGTCAAGAGATGGAGAAGAAGCTGTGTGATACTGAGCCGAGGAGCCTCCAGCAATATGTAGTAGATGTAACTCTATAGGCGCGTAGCGATTCACTCAACTGACAATACTATTCTCATCACGATACTAGGTTCACGATGTGATTTTTCACGACGTTTTAAACACAAAATAAATTTCCAGACAAATAACTTTTTTTTTCTCTTACACAAATCCAGTGTTTTCTTGTCTTTCAATTTTTTTTAAACAATACTGTGTTTTCTCGTATCCTCTTTTCAATACAATAGCAAATGACTGAAAACTATTTTTTTAAATAAATTCTCTTACAAAGATCCTGAATTGCCTTCTCTTGTTTGCATCGTGATAATGTTTTTATTAAATCGATTTAAATTCACCAATTTGAATCGATTTACGATCCTGTCTGAGAATGGAAAACAAGTGAAATATGGAAACACAAGGAAGAATCTCCCAGACAACAGAAAGGTTTTACTATGAGGTTCAGGTTGAAGGGAAGACTGCCTGAGATTTAGGGGTGGCCAGAGAGTCCATCAACAGGAAGGGAATCATCACACATGACCCCCAACAACGGTTACTGGACTATAAGGTTGAGGGATGGAAATGCGTACAAGGCTCTCGCTGGCCCTGCTGTCCTCCTCCCTGTTAAGAGACGAGGAGGTCCAGAAAGTGGGAGTGTTTGTGAGTTATGAGGAGGGGTCTGCTCTCCTTTCATGATGTGGAGACCAGAGTTCATCTCTGCTCTTTCACTGGCTGCACCTTCACTGATTAAAAACCCTTGTTTCTCTGACCATCTCTACTGTCAATCACACAGATTAGACTAATTTGAACCAGGTGACGCAACTCTCCTTATATGGCTCTGGGGCCACCTATTGTGGTACCACCATGCTCTCTCTCCTCTGCATGTCGTCGGTTGTCCAGTAGTGTCATGGCAACAGAAGCGGTTGAGGCTATTTCTGTCATTGTTTTTAGCAGGACCAAAGCAAAGGATAGAGTAGGCAGGCATTGTGGTGGGTTAAAATTATGTTTGCTTTCAACAGGCTGGATACAGGGAACAGGACACACAGGCACGGGTATACTGGCATGATGGGGGACTCCCTCTTTCTTTGGTGTTTTGTCCAGGTGGGCTGTGGTTATATGCCTATCCCTAATCTAACCTTAACCTCACTAAAACTATGCCTAAACCTAACCTTAACCCTAAACTTAAACTCACAGAAACTTCAACGTCAAAACCACGTCCACCTGGGCTAAACACAGGGAAAAAGAAGAGGGTTACAGACACTGCACAATCAACAGATAATGAGACTCAGCGTGATCTAATATCAGTGGTGGAAAGTAACGAAGTACATTTACTTAAGTACGATTTTGAGGTATTTGTGCTTTACTTGAGTATTTCCAATTTCCAATACTTTTACTTCTACTCCACTACATCTCAGAGGCAAATATTGTACTTTTACTCCACTACATTTATTTGAAAACTTTAGTTACTAGTTACTTTTCAGATATAAATCATGATATAATGAAACATACATTAACCACTTTAACCCTATTTTATACATAGGCTATTTGAAAATAGCCGATCTACAAGCTCACACCGCGTCGCGATGCGACGCGTTGTGAGCTTGTAGATCTGCTATTTTCAAATATTTAGTACTTTTACTTTTGGTACTTTAAGTACATTTTGATAACAATACTTTTGTACTTTTACTCAAGTAAATTTTGAATTCTGGACTTTTACTTGTAACAGAGTATTTTTATATTGCAGTATTGGTACTTTTACCTAAGTAAAGAATTTGAGTACTTTTTCCACCACTGTCTAATATGAGAGTGGCCTGATTTGCCGCGAGATCAAAGCGTGTCATAACTCTCTCTCTCTCTCTCTCTCTCTCTCTCTCTCTCTCTCTATGGGTCTGATCAGACCCAGTCTAACAGAGGACACAGGTGGACACGATGGACAATCAACACAGGTGTAACACATGACGTACTGTACTGTAGATGAGGGGGGGGGGGTATCATAAGGGGAGAGTGACATCTGCTGGACAGGTAGGAGCAGGACAGCCGTGACCATTGTCCCTCGCTCAACAGTCTCTCAATAAGGGAAATAATAGGAATATAGTCATAAACGGTATATCCACAATAATTTCTCTATACATGTTTTTTTTTCTTATCACAGTAAACTCTTGGACCCATGAGGGTGTAAAAAATGTGCCTGTGAGGGTGAATGTTTACACTCTCAGAGTTAAAAGAACACTCATGATTTGACTGTATTTTGCAGTGTGTGTGTGTGTGGGGGGGGGGGGGGGGGGAGCATACGATACGATACGATACGATACGATACGATAATACTTTATTGTCAGTTCACACTGAAATTTGTCTTGCGACCCAGCAGCCATGTATGCAACAATAAACAATAAACAGTACACACATTTGACATGACACAAGAAAACAAAACAGAACAGAATACATACATAAAGACATACAAAGACAAGAGCAATGTCCACCTCTCAGCCTACCCCAAGCCTACAACTCCTGATTAAGCCTCAATGTCGTCTGATGGACAAAGGACCTCTTCAGTTTGACCTTATTGTATGTAGGAACACTGTATCTCCTTCCTGAAGGCAGCAACCTATATTCTCCATACAAAGCATGGCTAGTGTTTGAAGTGATATTCCTTGCCAACCTTATCATACTGTCATTATACGTAGATGTATAGAGCCTCTGAAGTGGTTGTCCAACAATCTTTGAACAAATGTTCAGTTGCTGCAGCAGTTGTGACTTTAAGGCTACAGACAGACATCCATACCAGGTGGTACTACAGTACTGCAGAACACTCATAATAACAGAAGTGAAAAACAAAAGAAGAATCTGTCTACTAGCACCAAAAGATCTCAGGCGGCGAAGGAAATAGACTCTTTGCTTTGTCTTCTTACCCACTGATTCAATCTGGTCTTTCCATGACAGAAGGTGGTCAATTACTACTCCTAGGTATGTATACGAACATACCTGGTTGATCTGTTCACTATGAATAGTAATGGGGGATCTGTGTATCTCTAGTGGGGCACCAAAAACAATCTCCTCTGTCTTTTTTGTGTTAATGATAAGAGCGTTGTTATCACTCCACTCCACCACCTTATTTACTCTGTGTTGGTGCAGTCCAGGATCACTGGAACTATCCAAAAGAGAAATCAAAACTGTATCATCAGAGTACTTTAGAATGTATTGGTCTGGTTTGTCAGTGCGACATTCAGACAGACATTCCTCAGTACGACAGCTGTCAGTATAAAGGGTGAAAAGTACAGCTGAGCTTACACAACCCCATGGTGTTCAGGGCCACAGAGTTCAGTGTGGGGGTGCAGCACAAACACACAGTGGTAGAACAGGATATCCAACGGCAAATATTAATTTATTCAAACAAGGAATACATTATTATTTAGCAATTCAGCAATGTAGAGTACTGTTTCTCAAACAGTGGTCTGGGACCCATGTTTGGATCGCGGACCAATTTGTATGGGTCGCGAGTAAATGTCCCCTTTTGTTCGTTTCCTACATATAAAATATATATATTATTTGTATGTATTCCTACTAACAACAACACTACATGTTTAGGGTAGTGGTGCTGACAGATATTCTGCATTGAGATTAAACCTTAGTTAATCATCTACTGTACACTGTAAAATCCTCCGTATCACATTAACTGACAGCGTACACATGGAACCAAATGGACCCGTAAGGCTCCATTTGGTTCCATTTGTACGCTGTCGGAGTTACGTACCTGTAAGGTACCATTTGGTTCCTAACTGGGGACCCCCTTGGAACACCCTCAAGGACGCCTGGGAGGGCCACTTTGAGAACCACTTTGAGAACCACTGGTATATACAGTATTATGCATAGACACACTCATACATAAACAGTAGACTACACACGCACACGCGCACACACACACACACGCACGCACGCACGCACGCACACACACACACACACACACACACACACACACACACACACACACACACACACACACACACACACACACACACACACACACACACACACACACACACACACACGCAAGCGTCCTTGCTATTGTACAGGAGACCACAGCTGGAAGGCCAAGGCACCATGGCAACCATTGTGGCACAAAACGTTATGAGGCGTGGGAGGTTAAGTGTGTGTGTGTGTGTGTGTGTGTGTGTGTGTGTGTGTGTGTGTGTGTGTGTGTGTGTGTGTGTGTGTGTGTGTGTGTGTGTGTGCGCGCGTGTGTGTGTGTGTACAATGAGGTGTAGGACATGAATCACTGGTTGTCTGTCGGTGCGAAACAAGCCTTTTATTGAACACAAAACCAAGGCCACAGTCAGTCAGTCACCCTAGGAGACCTGAAGTGACTGAAGGATCCACTGGCCTGCTGTTCTCTGTCTAAAGTTGTATGCTCAACCACTTAAACCACTGTATAGCCTACTTCATTGACCGGGGTCCCCCAGGGCTCTATACTAGACCCCCTCCTTGTTGTTCTTCTACACCATAAATGTCTTTGCCTCATAGCTATGAGCTTGTAGATCTGCTATTTTAGAAAAATCTAGAAAATGTATCTAAAAAATCTAAAATCTGAATATATTCAAAGATTTGCACGAAATGTTCAAGGTTTTTCAAAAAATTGCACATCTACAAGCTATGAACTTGTATATCTGCAATTTTTTTAATAGCCAAAGTATAAAACATAATAGTTAAAGTGGTTACACAGATGCGTTCCCGGTTTGAATGGGTTAAAAGAAGAAAAGACAATTTGCTTTTATATCGTCTCTGTCGGGTGGAAACCTCATAAGTACCAAACTGTTACTTTTCAGGATTCAAATAAAAAAATAGCAAAAGTAGCTGATCGACATAAGCTCGAAGTGCATCGCGGTTTGGAGCTCGCAGATCTGATACTTTTGCTGTTTTTGTGTGACGCTGTAGTATGATCAAGTAGGTTATTAATTTACGAAAAAACAGAAAGAGTTAGAATATGGAGATGTGGAGGTTTCTGCCCGACAGCAACGATATTCTTTGTGCTTCAGTGAACATGCCAGGTTTGTGTGTCCCATTCCCTTCCTTTGGGCCAAATCTTCCTCTATTTAGAGCCCATGTACTTTTGTAAAATCCCTGTCTTATTAGATCTGTCTACTTTTTGATTTGTGAATGCATCTTGGGACCTGGTGCTGTCTTATGATCATTTATTTTCCTCTTTTTTTTTCATATTTGGGGAATTAATTTAACCGCTCAATAAAAAAGAACAGAAAAAGAAAACAGAAGTACACCAGAAAAACCTGTGCTTGTAGTTGGACTTGTTTAGCTGATGAGAGGCTGGGATTTTTTTAGAAGGTCTCACTGTGATGAAGAAACTGCAGATCTACAAGCTCATAGATAGTCTGTTTTTGGTAGCCTGGTAAACCATCCCGGTCGTGTGAATTCACAATCACTTTTAACCATATTTTATACGTTGGCTATTAAAAAATAGCATATGATACAAGCTCATATTGCGTCACTTCATTCCGCACTATGAGCTTGTAGATCTGCTATTTTTGATGGGGGGGGGGGGGGGGGGGGTTAAAAACGTACAGGCCCCAAAACACGCGGGCTCCATCCTCCATGTTGGATGTTTCTCTCTCTTTCTAGCAGACTCACTGCCCCGAGGAACGCACCGGAGAGATTTAGGACATGCAAGTGGCCCGGGTCCTGCTAATAGAAGCCTACTGATTGAAACCAGACTCATGTTGTCATCACTCCAGTGTGTGTGTGTGTGTGTGTGTGTGTGTGTGTGTGTGTGTGTGTGTGTGTGTGTGTGTGTGTGTGTGTGTGTGTGTGTGTGTGTGTGTGTGCGTGCGCGTGTGCACGTCCTCAGTGTAAGTGTAACATGGAGAGTGTTAAATATGGATCCAAATAGACCTCTAAGGTTCCATCATCTTACTGTAGCCTACCGCTATGTTTTTTTAAGCATGCATTATGTGCATGCACACATGTGTGTGCATGCATGCGTGCGTGTATGTGTGTATGTATGTGCATGCGTGCGTGTGTGTATGTGTCCTACGTTACGTTTGGGATGAGGCAGATGTTAATCGTTATGCTTCCATGATAAACACTCTGACCACTTTGGCGTGAACCAAAAAAAAAGGTTCTTGGAGTGACACGTCACTAAGATACTGGTTTGTTTGTTTGCGTGTTTGTGTGCATGTGTTCTCTCTCCCGTCACGTCCCTGGGGAAGGGGTGAGCCCACATTTGAGGAACTCTCTCTCTCATACACACACACACACATTCCCTAGTACTGAGGTCATCCCCCGGAGCTGCTTTGTGCAGCTCCTGCTATAAATTTGTTTATGTGTGCCCAGTTTTTTTTCTGTGTTATCCCTCCACGTCCCCCTCTCTCTCTCTCTCTCTCTCTCTCTCTCTCTCTCTCTCTCTCTCTCTCGTTGCGATGCGACACATTGTGAGCTTGTAGAACTGCTATTTTCAGTTTTTTTTTATAAATGCATACATTTTAAAACTTGTGTAAAGGGACCTTCTGCATAATGAGTACTTTTACTTTTGGTACTTTAAGTACATTTTGATACCAATACTTTTGTACTTTTAATCAAGTATATTTAGAATTCCGGACTTTTACTTGTACAGAGCATTTCTACATTGCAGTTGATACTTTTACCTAAGTAAAACAACTTTTTCCACCACTGCACATTATGAGGAATCTGCATCAGATTGCATTTGAAAGGCGACCACCCCTGCTCAGCGCACTGCATTGTCTCTAGTTATAGCAAGGCACGACTCTTATAACAATTACAGGAATTCACCCGTTTGAGGTTTCTAAACCCCAGGGGCCCTGTGTGCAAGTGCATGACGCAACGGCTTTTTTTTTTGTTGGCCTTGCGACATATTTTTCGGCAGAGTGTTTAATAAACAGATCAAAGGTCTCGCAGGGATCTGTCTCTGTCATTTATTGGACTGCATTAAAGCGCTTTAACAGAATACTTTCCACTCCACAGAGTGATTTCAAAACTCAGGCATTTTCAGCCCTTTGGAATAAGCCATGGGCTGCAGTTCTTATCCTCCACACCATGTAAACAATGCCTCGGACCATAGTGATGGAACGATAGGATCTGTCTGTCTGTCTGTCTGTCTGTCTGTCTGCTGTCCATGAGTTTCCAGTGTCCCATGAGGCCTTGAATCATGGGCATCACTTCATGAATCAAAAAGGGTCACATTAGTCTGCCTACTTCAGTCTACAAGATCAGACAGACAGACAGACAGACACGCACGCACACACACACACACACACAGAGACAAGAATACTTGAACTGTATTATATAGACTAGAGCTTTAGTTCTCAATGTGGGGTCTGGGGACCCTTCCTTGCGGGGGTGGTGGTGGTGGGGGGGGGGGGTTCAGGGATCCCCTGCAAAATGTGTTCACCCATTAAGACCTGAGGCGATTCTTAAAACATTTCTAAATCCTAACAGTTTTTTGGAAAAAAAATCGAATAAAAAAGTTTTCAAGATTTTTCAAAAATAGCAGATCTACAAGCTCATAGCAACATGGAATGCTTAGAGGGTTGACAAAAAGAAAGAATGCACCGGATTAAAAAAGCTTTATATAGAACTCATAACTCTAAGACCAAGTGGGGAAGTCTTCGCAAGTGGTCCAAAAGAAAACTGCACTGTATGCAGTTGTACAGTTACTAGTTCTGCTATCCCTGCTTATTCTCCCCTTCTTCTTCTCCCAAACTGCCCCTCACTCACTGCATCACTTATTCACAGCGGGGGAATAAAATATGTCAACACAAAATAAGCCCTGCCAAATTCAACAGTGGAAAATCCTAAAGCCCCGCTTCGAAAAACTTTTATAACTAAAAATGGCTGTGTTGAAACGAAAAGCATGAGAGACGCAGATCCTTTTTGCGCCGGGCCGGAGCGGGCAGAGAGGGGATCATGCAAGGGAACAGGGGCCTTGAAACATCTGTGTTTTCTTTCTAATTTTAACCCATTAAGACCGGGAACGCATCTGTGTGTCATTTTTAGATTTCTTTGGCTATTCAAAAAAATAGCGGATATACAAGCTCGGTGCCACGCTTTGAGCGTGTAGATCTGCTATTTTTTTTTAAATCTTGAAAATGTGTGCAAATCTTTGAATATATATATTTTTTTTAAGCGAACATTTTGTAACTCAAATATTTGCTTCTGGGGATTCTACAAATGTCTTCTAAATCCTAACAGTAAAATAAATAAAAAAAACAGATGTTGCTATAATATAAGTGGTTCTCAAACTTCAAGGACCACCACAAGAACATTTTTGTATTTGGCCACGGACCCCCATCTCAAAATATCTTGTTCCAGGGACCCCCAGAAGCAAAGATTTGAGTTACAAATTTGCTTTAAAAAAATATATATATTCAAAGATTTGCACACATTTTCAAGATTTTTCAAAAATAGCAGATCTACAAGCTCATAGCGCGGCACTCGGTGCCGCGCTATGAGCTTGTATATCTGCTATTTTTGAATAGCCAAAGAAATCTTAAAATGACACAGATGCGTTCCCGGATTGAATGGGTTAACCCTGGATGACATATGAAGAAATAAATAATGAAATAAAAAATAATGACGGCTGGGTGACAGGAAATGATCCATGATGAGAGACGGAGAAGAGAGGTTCCACTTGCCTTTTTTTTTTTTTTTTTTTTGATTTATTTTGGCCTTTTTATGCCATTATTATTGATAGGACAGTAAGGCTGACAGGAAATGGGGAGGGAGATGTGGGGAGTGACACGCAGCAAAGGCCGTCTGGATCGGGACTCGAATCTGCACCTACCGGACCGCTACGCCAGCGTTCCGGGCCCTTTGCAGACGGTTTGAATGCGGATCGATCTGCAGTTATTGCTACCCTGGCTTGACCACTTTTAATCTGTTGTCCCTGGGCATGTCATTATAGGTGAAAAATTCAAAATCCCCAAAAAAATTCAAACATAAAAAATATGTCTATACTGTATAAAGGGGAAATAGCCAATCTACAGGCTGACAATGTTTCATAATGCGACACATTATGAACTTGTAGGCTATTTTCCTTATTTTGGAAATAATGCTTAATCACTTGAACCCTATATCGTTGCTATTGGGCATGAAACCTCTTATCTGCATATCTGAACTTTTTTTTTTTGGCAAATTAACGCCCTACTTGATTATACTACAGCATCACACAAAGGTATCAAAAATTGTAGATCTACAAGCTCGAAACGCGGCGCGAAACGCGTTTCGAGCTTGTAGATCTGCTATTTTTGATACCTTTGAAATTGAATCCTTAAAAGAAACAGTCAGGTTTCCACCCGACAGAGACAACATACTTCTTTGACCAGGGTCCTCCGGGGTACTTGGCCTTCCTCCTAGTTTCCCTCTACATCAAAATCCCTTTCCCGAAAACAGCCGATCTACAAAGCTCCCAACACAGCAACCCGATCTCACCCCAACACGGTGAAATAACACGGATTGACAATTGCGTCGATAGACGACTAGAAAACTCCAAAAGCCATGCATAGCTGCCCCTCCATTGACTTTAAGTTTTGGACCATGACGGAGGCGCGCGGTCTCAAGCGAACTGGAGCCACAAGAGGCACCACCAAGCGAGCTAAAGCGAGCGAGTTGCCGCGCCGAACGTCGCGACGTTCGCTTGAGACTACTCAGTGCCGTCCGAGTTATGTACCAATAGGCATAAAATCGTAAATCACGCTGTGGGGACTGCTCTGCTTCCGGGTTGTTATTTCACGTTTTTATGTTATTTCCCTGTGGGATTCGCGGCTCCTGTGCATGGCTTTTGCAGTTTTCTAGTCGTCTATTTACGGAATTGCCACTCCGTGTTATTTCACCGTGTTGTGTGAGATCAGGCTGAACACAGAGGTCGGAGAGCTTTTTCCCGGGAACCGTGGCCTTATATATTTTCGCAGAATGTTCGCCTATTATGACATGACCCCTAGAATAGGATTAATGCATAGAGGGCTATGTATACACACAAACAGGTGTGACCAGGTGTGACCGCGCCCCCATGTCCCTCCCACACACACACACACACACACACACACTCACACACACCTGGATGTTAATGTGCTGGTCAGAAACGGAGATAATTACACACCGCGGCTTTCAAGTGAAAAATGAATGGGCGTGGAGGAGAGGTCATGGTCAAAGGCTTTTCTTCCAGCCAAGGAAAGTGTTTTCAGTGGAAATCTCCATAGATAGGCATGTGTACTTTTATGGCTGCTGCAAGTGTCCAGTAATGTGCCCCGAGGATCAGCGGTGGAAGAAGTACTCAGATATTTAAGTAAAAGTAGCAATACCGCAATTCAAAAATACTTTGTTACAAGTGAAAGACCTGTGTTCAAAATGTTACTTGAGTGAAAGTACAAAAGTATTGGCATCAAAATATACATAAAGTACCAAAAGTACTACAATGTTTGAAAATAGCCGATCTACAAGCTCGTTGTGAGCTTGAAGATCGGCTATTTTCAAACATATAAAAGGTATAAAATAAGGCTAAAGTGGTTAATGTATGTTTTATAATATCATTATTTATATCTGCAAAGTAACTAGTATCTACATTTTTCCAATAATTGAAGTGGAGTAAAAGTACAATATTTGCCTCTGAGATGTAGTGGAGTACCTAGAGTAGAGGTAAAAGGTAAAACATTGAAAATTGGAAATACTTCAGTAAAGTAAAAAATACCTCAAATTGTACTTAAGCATAGTACTTGAGTAAATATACTTAGTTATTTTACACCATTGCCGAGGACACACAGGGGTTTCATGGAAAAAATGTTTACACTTACTTTCAGTGACACTGGTTTGGGGGACAGACTATGATAGATAGATTGTAAGTAAAATAAGGTGATCGTACATTTACTTTGTTAAGTGTGATTTATACTTAGTGGTGTCCC
>NC_137626.1:15985026-16040026 GCF_963280865.1 Gymnoscopelus braueri
GTTAAAAAAAAAGGGGGGGCTCCTCCCCTTTCTTAGTCCACTTCCTCCCTGTGGTGTGCTGTGTTTAAACCTACTACTAACAACAACATTAGGGCAGTGGTGCTGACAGATTCTGCTGTTAGCAGAATGTGTCTTGAGAGATTACAAACTCATAAGTGCCAATTTGGTTCCTAACTATCAACCATTTAGCTGCATGGGGACCTCCTGGAACCACCCCAAGGATCCCTGCGGGTCCCTAAACCTTACTTTGAGAACCTCAGTAAGAGTCACAGACTCCCCCGTAGGGGTTCAAACGGACCCATGGTGGTCACGATGACGTCACAGCACCGGAAGTATAGCCTGCTGTTTTCATTGCCACAGCAAACCAGTGCAGATGGTCACTCTGTGTCTGAAGAATACACACATATGATCTGATCACTTGCAAAAAACAATCATATTTTTTTCCAGTGATATATTGTCACACAGATATATATATATATATATATTGTCGGGCAGAAACCTCCTATCTTCATAACTCATTAAACCTGGAACGCATCTGTGTCACTTTAGATTTCTTTGGCTATTCAAAAATAGCAGATATACAAGCTCATAGCGCGGCACCGAGTGCCGCGCTATGAGCTTGTAGATCTGCTATTTTTGAAAAATCTTGACTTTTTTTGTTTTGTTGTTTTAAAAAAAAAAACTGTTAGGATTTAGAAAATATTTTTAAGCATCGCCTCAGGTCTTAATGGGTTAATCTAACTTTTTGTGTCTCTTCATAAATTAACGCCCTACTTGATCATCCAGTGTCACATAAAAGCATCAAGAGTATAGCATATCCACAAGCTCGCACATTTTGAGCTCGTGGATCTGCTTCTTTTGCCAGATTTGAATTTGAATCCTGAATAGTAACAGTGTCGGACAGGTTTCCACCCGACAGAGACGATATGTTATATAAAGATCACATTTTGAGAAACGAATGAGATTCGCCTGCAGTGTGAAGAAAGGCCATATCATCTTTAATTAGGCGTGTCATGTTTTGGTATATGTCAAAGCATGTCGAGGTCTGTTCGAATTCTTGAGGAAGTATGGTATGGAAACTTCATTTGCAGAGACTCGAAACTGGCTTGAGATACGTAATCCAAATAATGAACTTAATGGTGCCTTTCATTTGTTTTATCAAAGTTATGCTATTTAATGCATTATAAAGCACGGATTGGTGTGAAAAGTCTGGCCAAAAATAGTCCCTGGATTCATTTTGCAAACTAAATTCAAACATCCATGACTTGTAAACCGTTCGGCGATGTTTAGCCAACAATTGACTCAGTTACTCAGGGAAGTTCGTCAGTGTTTTTTATGACTATGGTGAACATTTACAAAGAGATTAAATCTAACAATGAAGCTAACGGGGGAATTGTTAGTTTGTTTACTTTATGGCTGACACTATTAAAGGGCAATGACACGTATTGATGGCAGTACGGTCGTTTACATTAATTAACACTCTGGATTTGATCATCAGCGGCAGGCTGGAACTGCTGGGGACGGAGATTATGTTTTTAAATCTGGGTCCTCAGCACAAGAACGTACATTTCTACTGCTGAGATATCATAAACAACAAAAAGGCTCGCACACTGAAAAATTAAAATTGAGGTCCTCAGACCATCATCAACACTCACTGAGGTCAACTCTCTGTGTCACTTTAGTTCACCATGTCACTTTTTGCACTTTCGTAAATAAATAACTATTTTTTACACCCAAAGAGCCTCAATGTTCATTTTCAGTGTGCAAGCCTTTTTGTTGTTTATGGACTTTAATGCTGGCCTCTCGCACCTGTCTTCAGCCCTAGTAAGCCTTGAGTTTAGAGTGAAAACTTCCCTACCTCTTTTACTGTATTTCTACTGTATTTCATTTTTACTTGTATGCAATACCACCTATAAACTAGTAGTGGTCCTTCCCGACCACATGCCATTTATCAGTACGAGAGCAGGAGGACCAGTCGGTACAACTGGCTTTAAGTCGTTAAAACTGGTTACCAAAACAGGCATTCCATTCTGCATGCTGCAGGTGCACCTCACGCTTCTCCCAACTATGTTACAATACATGGTTTTGCCTCAATCTGATAACAAAGTAGGCCATCAAAGTACTATTGTGTTGGGGAACAGGTTTTGCAGAGTGTGACACCTCCACGGACGGTGGTCTATTGATGATGCTGTCTGAGCATTTGATGTCCTACTGTAGTGTATGAATGTTGAAACAATCTACCACCCCCCCAATAGGTGTGTGTGTGTGTGTAGGTGTGTAGGTGTGTAGGTGTGTAGGTGTGTAGGTGTGTGTGTGTGTGTGTGTGTGTGTGTGTGTGTGTGTGTGTGTGGGGGTGTGTGTGTGTGTGTGTGTGTGTGTGTGTGTGTGTGTGTGTGTGTGTGTGTGTGTGTGTGTGTGTGTGTGTGTGTGTGTGTGTGTGTGTGTGTGTGTGTGTGTGTGTGTGTGTGTGTGTGTGTGTCTCTGTCTGTCTGTCTGTCTGTCTGTCTGTCTGTCTGTCTGTCTGTCTGTCTGTGTGTATGTGTGTGTGTGTGTGTGTGTGTGTGTGTGTGTGTGTGTGTGTGTGTGTGTGTGTGTGTGTGTGTGTGTGTGTCTGTGTGTCTGTGTGTGTGTGTGTGTGTGTGTGTGTGTGTCTGTGTGTGTGTGTGTGTGTGTGTGTGTGTGCGCGCGTGCGCGCGCATGCACGCGTGTAAACAAAGCACAAATGACCAAGTACATTTAGTCTTTATATCAAATTCAAAATCTTTTCGAAGATCTTCCGAAATCCTACAAAATTTTGAAAATAGCCAATCTGCAAGCTCACCACAACACGTCGCAAAGTGATGCGTTGTGAGCTTGTAGATCTGGCTATATTTTGAAACAGGGCTTTGTTAGCCTTGGCTATTAAAAAATAGCACATAATATACAAGCTCACAGCGCGTCACTTCGTGCCACGCTGGGAGCTTGTACATCTGCTATTTTTGAACATTTTTGAAAAATCTTGAAAGTATTGAATAATTGATATATATTCTTTTTATTACACACATCTTCTCTTCTGGTGGGTCACTGGCACAAAACATTTTCAGATGGGGGCGTCCGCGGCCAAATATCTATGAATTTGGGGGCCCTTGACACTGATTTAGAAGGCATTTGTAGAATCGGCCTCAGGTCTTGGTTATTATCTCGTAATATAACAAAGTAGGCCATCAAAGAACTATTGTGTTGGGGAAAGGGAACAGGTTTTGCACTGACACTGAACCGGACGGTGGGCTTTTGATGATGGCTGTGGGAGATAATGTGGTGGTGCCTGGAAGTTTGGCTGTGTCAGGCGTTCAGCGGCATGTCCTGTTGTCAGCACATTGCAGAGAGAGAGGGAGGAGGAGGTGGTGATGGTTCTTTTAAGGTTCACCCCAGCATTCTTTACATGGTTATACCTACCAGTGTTTCTGATAATCAGTGGAATTCAGTGACGCACGCACGCACGCACGCACGCACACACACACACACACACACACACACACACACACACACACACACACACACACACACACGCACACAGCAACGATACAGTATATCTATAAAAAAAAAGTAGAGAGCGAATTGTGCATTTGTGTGTGTATGTGAAATGAACATCTGATGTGTGTGTGTGTATGTGCGTGTGTGCACACTTGTGCGTGTGTGTGTGTGTGTCTGAGTGTGAGTGTGTGTGCAGCACGAGTGACGCGTTTGATCTGCTGCAGTGTATGAAACGATTTCCCCCAATTTCCCCCCCATAGGTGTGTGTGTGTGTGTGTGTGCGCGGGTGTGTGTGCATGTGTGCATGCCATGCGTGCTGTGTATGTGTGTGTGTGCGTGTGTGTGTGTGTGCGTGTGTGTGAGGACTCCCGGGTCAGATAAGCCACCCTCCAGGGTGTGACAGTAAATCCTCCATATCAAAGCCACTCAGGAAGCAGAGCTAAGACACACAGAGACAGTCCGAGGGTCTTTCTGTCTGCCTGTGTCCCGCTCACACAATGACCTGCCAAACAACATGGCCTTTTGTGTTGTTTAAACTTCTCTACCGTGGCTGCCCTACAAAACCAAAGTGCAGTAACTACATTTTTGGACAAATGTTTGGACACATTCACTCATTTATTGACTTGTTTATTTGCCATACAAAACCAAAACCAAAGTGCAGGAACTACATTTTTGGACACATTTTGGTCACATTGACTCATTTATTGACTTGTTTATTTTCTCTTAAAAAAAACTAAACCAAAGTGCAGTGACTACATTTTTTGGACACTTACTTATTTATTTGTCTCAAAGGACAAAGGAAACAAGTCCCCAGGACATTTTTGTGTCATCCTTTTAGCTTTACAATAATAAACAAATAATCTTTATTGTTCCCGAAGGGATATTTGTCTTCAGAGTCTATTCAAAAAAGTATACAAAATCAATCAATCAATCAATCAGCTTTCATGATTTTGGGGGATAAACAGTTAACTTTGTGAACAGATGTACAATTAGTGCAATATCAAATATTGGCAGGCCAGATGAACCACTTTCAAAAAGCAAAAAAAAGGCTTTAAAGCCGTTTTTAATCGGTTTAATTATTTTGCTGTTACTGCACTTTGGCTTTGTAGGCCATTGGTTCTCAAAGTGGGGTCCGGGGACCCCCAGGGGTCCTTGAGGGAGTTCCAGGGGGTCCCCAGCTAAATGATGGATAGTTTTAGGAACCAAATGTACCCTTATGGGTCTGTTACTCTGAGAGTGTACAAATGAAACCAAATGGACCATTTGGTTCCATTTGTACACTCTCAGAGTTAAATTAACATTGATTTTACAATATAAATTGGGGTCCCAGAGATAGAAATGCCATTAATTGGGGGTCCGTAGCCTAATGCATGTCATGTCCTTGAAATTAAAATGGTTGAGAATCACTGCTAGAGCCGTAAAAAATCTACTCTTATGGGGGTCCCTGGCATATCTTTTTAAATGGGGGTCCGCGGGCTAATAAGTGTCAATTTGGGGCTCCTTGACATGAAAAAGTTTGAGAACCACTGTTGTAGGCAACAGGCTAGTGGTTTTCAAACGTTTTAATTGCAAGGACACCCCCATAACTCTTGAGAGTGTACAAATGGAACCAAACGATTTGTTCACTCTCTGCGGGTCCATTTAGAACCCTGAGGGTCCCTGGACCCTACTTTGAGAACCACTGCTACAGTATATGCTATACTTCACTGCGTCACATCGGCCCCCCATACCGTGCATACCTTTGATAACAATTGATTTGCTCACTATTTATCTTTCATATCTCACTTTTCCCCCCCTCTTTCTTTGAAAAAGTGAGATAGCATTCATTCCAGACCTTGTTCACATGTGCACCCTATCAGTCCCACACCCACACATCCAATTACTGTACAAATAAACCCACTTCTTTCTTTTCTATAGCAAACGTTATCCATATCCAGTGGTGGAAAAGGTACTCAATTGTTTTACTTAAGTAAAAGTATCAATACTGCAATGTAGAAGTACTCTGTTACAAGTAAAAGTCCGGAATGCAAAATGTACTTGAGTAAAAGTACAAAAGTATTAGTATCAAAATGTACTTAAAGTACTAAAAGTAAAAGTACTATGTTTGGAAATAGCAGATCTACAAGCTTCACAATGTGTAGACCAGTAGTTATCAACCTTTTCGTGTCAAGGACCCCCCAAATTGATATGTATTTGGCCGCGGACCCCCATTTGAAAATGTTTTGTGCCCGGGACCCCCAGAAGAGACTTGTGGAAGAAAAAAAAATCAAAATGATCCATCAATTTCAAACCCTTTTTCAAAAATGTTCAAAAATGTACAAGCTTGCAGCTGTGAGCTTGTATATTTGCAATTTTTTAATAGCCAGCATACAAAATATGGATAAAGTGCTTGAAATTAAAAGGTTTGAGAACCACTGATTTAAATGGCCTATTATCCTGTTCTGTTTGTAAAACGCTACAGTAGCATTTACAAACAGTAAGCAACTACCTTTTCAATCAGCATGGTGCAGCTGTAGCCTTAGATCAAGACTAACGTAGATGTAGTTGATCGATTCTGACATTTTATATCTACGATATAAACCCCCTAATGCGCCCTGAACTTTCACTAGTAAAGCCTGTATTTCTCCAAACATGTACAAATGCAAAATATAAGGTGCTTACCCGGTTGCCCCAAATGTTAACTAGCGATCCGGCGTATTTGTGTAATGTATTAGTCCATATTTTTCAATAAATAAGTGTTTTAATTCCTTCTGTGGCCTAACGCCATTTCCCCCCCTCGTTCACTTCCTCTTTACATTAAAGGGGAAGACCACCCATTTTCAACAGTGAACGATGTCATGTATATATATTAATGCTGGTGAGTGGAAATGTGCGCGAGTGCTCCACCTTCTGTTCAGCCGAGAACAGCAGTATTTGATTATTTGGGCAGTGACGTCGGCTCGGTGTGGAATGTGGCCCCGCCCCCTAGGCTGCCCGCAGTCTACAATGGGACTTTTCTCCCTCCTCAGAAACAGCGCACTTTCAATTGAAATAAAAAACTTTTTAGAGCATTTTCAGCCAATTCAGCTGGATTATGTACAAGTGCTATGTCTTGTGAGCCAGAATATATACCTATAGGCCATTAAAAACGGTCAGGATCTACTCCTACCGCTATTATTCATCTCTTTACGCGGAACTACAGGAGGCGGAAATCATTTGCCCATATTTGGGTGAACGTGATGACGTTGCTCAACGAACGGCGCCAGCGTGCCCAGAAGGGGGGAAATCAAATCACTATCTACTACTACGCTACTACGACGAGACATAGATTACACTACCCCCACATAGATAATAGCAACAACAACAACAATAATAAAAATAGAAAAATGTCTAGTGATGAGGAGGATGAGGAGGATGGTCCGAGGATGGGGCGTGTGGACGGCTATCTTTTCGAACCGGAGTACAATGACGGGGAAATGAGGGAGCGAGAGGCTGAACGTGAAGCTTTTGCAGCAGCCCAAGCAGCCGCAGCGGCTCAACCACAGCCTAACCCAAGGCAAGGGGTAGTAGATTGGTGCACTTGTGGCAACTGCACAGTCATGGACACTGAAGAAGAGTCCCTGTGCTGCAATGAGGAACCGTACATGGCCCACTATTTGAGGGAAATGGGGTGGGAAAGGGGTGACGACGACGGCAACGTTTGTTTTCGGGATCACGAACACTTTGAAGCTCACCTAAATCCTGGCGTGCTGGAAACCTTTTTTTCGTGTGCCCAAAGTGAACTGGAAAAGCAACAAACCAGCTGGACCCAATGGCAGCCTGTCTCGCACGTGAGTAAACTATAATAGCTCAAATCTAGTGTAAACCCCTCTCTATCAGTCATAGCCCTGAAACATGACTGTCATACCATGACAGTCATGGTGCCGAGTCCCCCTGGTCTAAAGTTGTGTTCGATTTTTTCACATTGCCATCTCTCACATAAACATAAACGTTCAGATTTCAAATATAAAGTGCTTACCACCGAGCCACGGATGTTACAAGGCGATGCGGACCGCGATGAGTACCCGTATCTCCCGTATTGTTCAATAAAAAGCATTTTAATCCCATCGCCGGACATTTTCTTTTTTGTTTCTTTTTTGTTTTGTAATGTATCAGAGTGCAATACACCTCCCAACCATTAGTGTCGCATGGTTGAAAGTATCGGAGACAATTTGGAGAAAATGGCCGGCGATGGGATTAAAATGCTTTTTATTGAACAATACGGGAGATACGGGTACTCATCGCGGTCCGCATCGCCTTGTAACATCCGTGGCTCGGTGGTAAGCACTTTATATTTGAAATCTGAACGTTTGTTTATGTGAGAGATGGCAATGTGAAAAAATCGAACACAACTTTAGACTAGGGGGACTCGGCACCATGACGCTTGTATACAAGCGTCATGTGAACCATGGCTATATCAGTCAGTAGGCCGAAATGTTTAACGTTCCAGTTTAACCCATGTAAGTACCTTGTTTACAGTGGAAAAAACTACTTAGCTCAGACCTATAAACCATTGGTTCTCAAAGTGGGGTCCTTGAGGGAGTTCCAGGGGGGTCCCCAGCTAAATGATGGATAGTTAGGAACCAAATGGACCCTTATGGGTCTGTAGCTCTGAGAGTGTACAAAATGGAACCAAATGGACCCTAATGGGTCCATTTGGTTCCATGTGTACACTCTGAGGTAAATTAACATTGATTTTACAATATAAATTGAAATGCCATTAAATGGGGGTCCGTAGCCTAATGCATGTCATGCCTTGAAATTAAAACGGTTGAGAATCACTGCTAGAGCCAGAAAAACAATCTTCTCTTATGGGGGTCCCTGGCATATCTTTTCAAATGGGGGTCCGCGAGCTAATAAGTGTCAATTTGGGGGTCCTTGACATGACAAAGTTTGAGCACCACTGCTATAAACAGCTGGTTGTGCAATAGTATGTATGTATACAGTATACTACATGCTACAGCAGTGGTTCTCATTTCAAGTACCCCCAATTTGTTATTCATTATGCCACAGGCCCCCTTTTGAAAACATTTAAAATATCTGGGACCCCAATCTACACAGTAAATTCCTGTTAATTTAACTCTTGAGTCTACATTTGTACACTGTCTCAGACTCACAAGGGTCCATTTGGACCCGTAGCCCAACATTGAGAACCAATGTGCTGTAGTATGTATAAATATAGTATGATTACTACATGACAATTTTATCCCACACTGCTAATGTCATATTCTTTATACAATGTTTTCACAGGCAGAACAGATTGGTGTCCTACAGAATCATTCTGGAGTGGATCCTCAGAGGCGTAAAACTGGGCCCAGGCAACAGGATTCCCCTTCCATCATGTGTGATTAATGCCATTAGATCAAAATATCCGTCATTGACTGGGCTTTACACAGGTTTCAGAGAAATACTCGATGCCCAGGACCTGTAAAATGGTTAATGATGGTGTAATGCAGGGGTCTTCAACGTTTTCAGCCCAAGGACCCCCTAGCTGAGAGAGAGATGGAAGCAGGGACCCCCTCTATATTGTATAAAAGTGTTTTAGATGCAACTTTTGTTTGCGTGGTGTGCTCTTTTTTCCCTCTACACCGATAGCTCTTTGCCAATCTACAAGAGCTTGTAGATCTGCTAAAGTTCTCCTCAGAAAAGGGATGCTAGGGTTCAAGTAGTTACGGTAAAAAAATAAATCATATCACACAAAGAGTTGGTGGACCCCTGTAGTAACTCTGAGCCCCTAGGGGTCCCGGACCCCCTGTTGAAGACCCCTGGTGTAATGACATGCACATCAATTCTCTTGATTGACCATTGGAGAAAATAAAAGTTTCACACAGATTGTGATTTATCAGCATTTTATTTTGAGACACTTACAAATGTACTTGCTGTTGCGTTCCCCCCCCCCCCCCACAGTTTATGGGTGTTTTTATAGCTTTGCTACCTACAAACACTTGCCTTAGAAATAGGCAGTCACATTCTTGTCCTGTGTCTTTCTGACAACTCCTGTGTGGATGGTCTTGGCTTTCTAGCTATGTTCTTTGGAAAATCAGGTCTGGGTAGGTGTGAAGATGGGTCTTTGTATGCCACATCTTCATCCATTCGTCGCTCCAGTACCTTCTCAACCAGTCTCTCCCTGAATGTGTACCGTTTCGGCTCGTACGTGTTCTTTTGCACCCAGTCATCGGACTGCTTTGGGAAGACATATTTGTAGACATCTTCACCTATCAAAGCAGAACATCAAAAAAAATTATACATGTAACTGCAATAGTTATCAGACAACATTCCACTAACTCAATCTGCATGTTGTGAGTTACAGATAATGCATTATTATAAGAATTACATTCTAACGTATTGCAGTTATTACAGTGATAATCTTATAACACTTTTACAAGAATGATATCAAAACTGAATTCTACACTATATACCTGTGGCTGTGGTAGCCTTTTCTCTTAGGACATTGGTGTTGTGGTCGAGCACAGACAGTTGAGTACGTCCCACCATGGACTGGTAACTGAAATGAAGCCTCTTGGGCATGTACTTCAGTAAGGTACTGTGGTATGATTCAAGCACTCCTGCAAAAATAGAGATTTTATTAACGTGCCATTGTGTCATGAAGAATTACGCGACATGAAATATCTAACAGATCATTAACCCATTAAAACCGGGAACGCATCTGTGTAACCACTTTAACCATTATTTTATACTTTGGCTAATCAAAAATAGCAGATCTACAAGCTCATAGTGTGGCACAGAGTGCCTCGCTATGAGCTTGTAGATTGCCATTTTTGAAAACTTGTGCAAATCTTTGAATATATATATTTTTAAAGCGAACATTTTGCTTATGGGGGGTCCCTGGAACAACATACTTTGAGATGGGGGTCTGCGGCCAAATAAATGTCATTTTGGGGGTCCTTGACATGAAAAGGTTTGAGAACAACGGTTAGGATTAAGAAGACATTTGTAGAATCCCCAGAAGCAAAGATTTGAGTTAAAAATGTTCACTTTAAAAGTATATACAGTATGTATTCAAAGATTTGCACACATAAAAAAAAACCGATCTACAAGCTCATTCGGTGCCGCGCTATGAGCTTGTATATCTATGCTATTTTTGAATAGCCCAAAGAAATCTAAAATGGGTTAGTATTCAGAATTCCACCAATATAGAATTGGGCATTAACATTTTCATAGGACAGGTAGTTAAATGTAGCATATAAGATTTGTCTTTTTGCCCGTATGTATGCCCCAACTACATATTTGAACAACAGTGATGACATATTGGCGACATGACATCATTCAATCACAGACTGCACTCTACAACTTGCTATCCATTGCTAAAGATTGCACAGGGAAGCCAGGCCGTTATTAGACCGCTTCTTGTTTTACTGTCAATACAACTTCACTTTATCTGAGAGTTTACCTGTGTGCTTGAAATCAGCCATTTGATCCAAATCTTTCATCAGGTATTTGTCCAGTACAAATTTAGAGAACACTTTGTACACCTCTGTGGTTTTAGAGAGCCATTTCTTGCGGCTCTGTTCTTCCTCGGACAGGTCAGCATGGCCACAGGTGTACTGTACCCCATTTTCTGTCCAGCTGTGTACACCACAGATATGGTAGAGAATGGAGAGCCATATCCGTTTCAGTTCCTGTAAAAAGCACAATTAACGGATACATCTCTGATTACATTCAATACTGTCTGTGTTTAGTCAACTATAGTTGTGTCTAATTGATTGAATACTTTATTACAAATACAAACGCACGTACAGACATTTAGGCTACAAGGATAACACAAAAAAAGTCTTGGGGACTTGTTTCCATTGTGGTCCTATGATCATGCGACAACATGTCGCATGATTCAACTGTATATGGTATAGTTGAACAGTTAATTTACAGTTACAAATATGAAAAGTTCATCCTGAAGGTAAAAAAATCTATTGTGTTCCCATGTAAATCAGTGTAAAATGGTCATATACTATGTGTTGGTAATTTCATACATACCACAACACTACCCCCACAGTTTGCACATGAATACCAGAGGTGGTTTCCTACGCTCTTCACCCAAGGCAGGAGGTCTTCATATGCCTTCTTTTTAGACAGAGCTTGTAGTTTTCTTTTTAGACCTTTTCAGGGAAAATGTTTTTGTTAGCTGCATACAGGACACTTTAGTATAAATTATAAAACATACCCCATAAAACAACACCTGTATGAGTAAGCTCTCTATGCATAACTAGGGGGTCATACCTATGTTCCCTGGGTTCTATGTTCCCCACTAAGGTTATGGTTAGGGTTAGGTTTAGGTTAGGTCCTATATTCCCCGCTCTCCCTAGGAAACGGGGAACATAGAACCTATGGTCCCCATAACTAGTCCTAGTCTTTTCTAGAAGATGGCAAACCCGTTTAGCCGTTCCGGGTACATTTTCTATAGCTTAATTTTTGATTGGCTCAGCAGATTTGAACCATAAACACATCCGAGACCTTCATTTGTTTTGTGTTAAAACCTGCTGCCAAGCCAATCAAAGAAACTATGGAGAAATGAACATGAAATGGGTGTGCCACATTCTGGAAAGACAGGACAGTCATGCACTGGTATACGCAGTCTATTCCTAAAGGGGTTGTAGGTAGTAAAACACAGCCTCTTGGGGCTCATTGTTTTATTATACAAAAATCTGACCTTTACTACAATGCCAAGGGTCCACCTGATGATTTATTTTTGGAAATTCCTCTCGCATGATCTTCCGGACGGAAGATGAGCGATCTGTTGTTAATATGGAGATAGGAAGGCCCTGGCGCAAAAGGCTGCTTAGACCTCTCCTTAACCCCAGAGGCTCCATTGCCACAGAGCTCTTGGCCTCAGTAACCTGTTGTGTAAACAAAGACCACACGTTACACTTTTCAAAAATCAAATTACAACTAGGAAAAAGTGCCCCTCGGAGAACAGGTCTCCGCCAGGTCAGGTAGGTTACTGTGGCCTCCTGGTGGTGCTATAATAGGCCAATGTGAAAAGGGTGCCATTTCTTCTTAGGCCTTGCACGGCAATCGGACACTGTATTCATGATTTGAGGCCTTTTGTTCCAAAAATGTGTTGTGCTGAATTAGACCTACTGGTTAACAGGAATCGACCTGTTATAGCGCCACCATGAGGCTGATTTGAACATTTTAAAATGGCATTTCTTCTTCGGCCTAATGGGAATGTGTGTGCAAAATTTCACGGAAATTGCATGCCGTGTTCATGATTTGAGGCATTTTGTTCGAAACTGACTACTCCTGCAAACTTTGGAAGCCAATTTTTGCCAATCAGGATAGAATATGAAAAATCTGAAAGACCAGTTTATTTTAATGACTATAGAGATACTGTGTACCAATTTGCAGGATTTTTGGCCGAAATCTGTAGGAGCACTGTCCAAAAATGTGTTTTGCTAAAAGCAGCCTCCTGGTGGCGCTATAAAGGCCCATGTGAAAAATTTGGGGCAGAGTTTCTGCTCTGGCATCCAGGGACTGTGTGTGCACAGTTTCGCTGCAAGCAAGCCAAGGGTGCCAGAGATTAGCTGTACACAGACAAGACAGAATGACACACACGGACGGACAGGGGGCAAAACATACTCTCTCGCCATGCCTTTCGGCCTGGCGGAGACAATAACAGGCACTTGTGTGATTAAATTTACCTGGATAACATCAGATTGAATAATCTGCTTGGTCCAGTCATCCATAAAGCTATAGGTTGTGTATTTGGCTGAAAATCCAGGGCTGTCTGACCTATGGAAGCACAAAGCACTGTTTTCATTATGCGGGAATAGAAGTTCTGCATTTACCATCTATAAGAAGAGACAACAAAGATAAACCTTTACTGATCCCCAGGCGGGAAATTCAGGTGTCATACCAGGCAGTAACATCAGTAAGAATGAAACAGGAGAGGTATAGGTACAGTAAGAGTGACAGTTGAGAACTTGAGATTAAACAAAAAAAAAAGAAAAAGGCTTAGATTATCACTGGATATCAGCACCGGGTCTCCGGGCGAATGAATACCAGATATGTACAGACAGTGACATTTTATCAATAGCTATGTACATTATGTATACTTGCCTGGCATCGCCACAAAGGTGTACTGGCTTCCCTGCATTTGCATCTTCTATGATGGTGGCGAGTATTGACTTGTGTTGCAGGTCGTACTCTTGTTTTATGACGGGCAGGAAGTAGGAGGACTGGTATTCATAGAAAGTGGTACTTTCTGGCAACTGTACATTACAAAGATCTGCCCAGTCTTTGATTTCTGTAAAGGTAGAGCCAGTGAACAGCACAGAAGCCATTGACACAATATTTGTCTGTGGCATCTGCCTCACATCCGGACATGACTGCCAACTCCCTGTGTGTCGTTTCACACACTCCCAAGTAATCTTAATTTGACTCCCTTTATGAATTGTACTAGTATCTGTGATTCCAGACCCACACTCTGGACATCTTTTAAATAGTTGCATTAGGTTCGATTCGTTAACAATCCACTTTCTTTGATTCCAAACATCACTGTATGTCTCAGAGTCTTCAGAGTCTTCAGAGTCTACACTAGAGCTTGCTGACGTGGGAGGTTTATAGTCTGAAGTTGTCTGACTAGCTCCTAATGAGCTAGAAAAACTTGTGTCCATTTGTGGTGAGGTGGGTTCATCTTCATCTGTGATTTGCTGATCAAGAGGTATGTCATCGGTAGATTCGGTACCTTCCTAATAACAGAAAATATATATATATAAAACTTTGTCATTGTTTTGTCATCTATCTTCATTCATTCATTCATTCATATATAAAAAACCTACCAAAGACAATCTCTCTGGTGAACATGGAGGTCTTGAGACGGTCGCAAGACCCATGGCTTCAAGTTGCTGGAAAAAGAAACAACCGTTTGTCTCCAAAGTAAATTAGCACATCAACGCTATTATTATTCAAACAATTAAATATGGTAATGGTGTACATACATAATAGTAACGATGTACATATATTCTATAAGTTGGGTGATGAGTGATGAAAGCAGTCACACCAGGCCTAAGTCAAACTAACTAGACTGACTACAGTCGGTGCCTATTGACTTTGTCGTTTGTCATGTTGACATCACACTCCTCATTTGCCTCACTCACTCGTGCAGTAAATGTAGTTCCAAATACTACCACGAGGTGGCGCTTTGGAGTCACTTTTTTTTTGTTTCAGACAGACAGACAGACAGACACAGACAGACAGATGAGATCTGAGTCCTGACCTGGGAGTCATAAAAAAATAGCAGATTTACAAGCTCACATTGCCTGGCGTGTGTGTGTGATTATAATTATAATTAATATAATATACTATTATATACTACTATACACGTCGTGTAGACCCACTTGTAGATTGGCTTTTTTTTTTTTTTCTTGCATCATTTGCTGTGTAGTATTTATCTTGTTTCTACTTTTTTGAAAATGCGCAGACAGTGTAGTGGTGGAAGCTGACGATTACTGATTTTAGGGCCCGCGTTCGAATCCCATGCTGTGAAGAAGTGTAATTGCTATTTTTGAATTTATATCGTTAAATCAATGTTAATGTAACTCTGAGAGTGTGGGTGTGATTACACACCTGTTGCACACAGGATAAATCAGCCCCTTCAGTATGTAATACAAGCTTGAAATAAATTACCTTGTGTCTTTTCTTAGACATTGGAGATGATGGCTGCAATGGGTGACGACAGAGAGCAGGGGCGGGGTGCACGGGCATAGCAGCAGACAGTCCAAATGTTTCATCTTTCTATAAAGCCATTCAAAATAAGAATTGTTCTTTAATCCACACATATGCATTAACATCATAACATGGATAGGGAGATTGATAAACTGCACAGCATGTAAAACATGGCAAGAACGGTTACGTGTGTGTGTGTGTGTTGTCCATGATTTGCTGACTGTACTTTTTTACAGCACCTTGTAATATTTGTGTCCTTGTATTGTATCCTGTATTGTATGTAGACATAAATAAATGATTAAATGTGTGTGAGAGAGATACACTTATCCGCCACTGACAATCCATCCAGTCCTTTCCTATAATTCATGTGTCTGTCTACATTAACATGTAGTATTGCGGCTGATCAGTCATTGGCCTTTAAAAACTGTATGACGCGCATTAAAATACTCAGTTCCAAACAAATGCTCAAGTTTAAAATGTTTACTGTGCAGTGTCACCAATTATTAGAATTTACAATTTACAATAAATAAATCTGTAATAAATCTGTGCACAAGATAAGTTAAACAGTGAGCAATTAACAATACAAAATGCGGTCAACAAAAATGTAGCTCTCCCAGCTCACCCTACCTCCATGGGCAAACCAACCAATAAAGGTGAGCAGGTGAGAGCCACATTTATAGTCACCGGAGGCCACCCACAAAGGCACACCCACCAACAAGGTGCCAATGAGGTGCCTCCAGCAATCTCATACCAATAACCCCATCCAGTGCACAAATACAAATATAATCCTTCATTTAGCCTTTGAAAATACCCTCTTATTATTTATTTTTTAAGGAGGAGGACAAGCACTTACATTTTTAGCTAGGGTCACTGTAGGTATGGCATTCAAAGTCAAATCTATAGTGGACATAACCTGGAAATAAAAACAATAACATTTAATGTCAAAATGAATGTAAAAAAACCAATGTATGTATATATATATATATATATATATATATATATATATATATATATATATATATATATATATATATATATATATACACACACACACACACACACACACACACACACACACACACACACACACACACACACACACACACACACACACACACACACACACACAGAGTAGATCCCAGGCCAGACCTATTTCATTTGGTTAATTTAATTCATGCTTATGGAATAAGTCATTTGTATTGCCTGGCATGTTTGCACATTAGTTTCAGTGCAGTTAGTGCATTAATATGCATCAATAGTATTATAGTCAACAACTATTGACTCAAAATATAAAGATGGCAAGGTACAATAATGCAACAACCACAATATTTAAAGTAGGCATGCATATGCAATATAAGCAACGCAAATACAATACAAAAATGTAATAGACTGTAGGCCTATTTACCTCAGCGTGCCTACGTTTCTCCAAGGCACCTCTGTATTTTGGGACAGCACCCGTTCCACTCCATGGAAAGACAGAGGGAATGGCCGTGCTGGTGAGCCTTCTCCTTGGTGTAGTCCCCATGAGGGATGCCTTGAGGTCCCTTTCGTAGTCCTGCTCAGTAAAGTGTTTGCTGCACACACGTAGTGATTTAATCTTGGCTGCCGATGTTTTAACATCATAATTCACATTCCTAATCGCAACAAGCCACTTGCGACATCTGGTAACATCTGTTGTTGGTGGAAAGGAATGGAATATGGTGCCTTCAAGCTTGACTTTTTCATTACATCCAGGGACAGAACACCAACTTGCTCTCCTTGTTCCTTGTTTTTTATTAGACATTTTTGGAAATCGTTACTTATGTTTCTCACTCACTTGTCTGTCCGTCTCGTTGATACTAGTGTTTGTTTTGACTTGATTTCCCCCCTTCTGGGCACGCTGGCGCCGTTCGTTGAGCAACGTCATCACGTTCACCCAAATATGGGCAAATGATTTCCGCCTCCTGTAGCTCCGCGTAAAGAGATGAATAATAGCGGTAGGAGTAGATCCTGACCGTTTTTAATGGCCTATAGGTATATATTCTGGCTCACAAGACATAGCACTTGTACATAATCCAGCTGAATTGGCTGAAAATGCTCTAAAAAGTTTTTTATTTCAATTGAAAGTGCGCTGTTTCTGAGGAGGGAGAAAAGTCCCATTTAGACTGCGGGCAGCCTAGGGGGCGGGGCCACATTCCACACCGAGCCGACGTCACTGCCCAAATAATCAAATACTGCTGTTCTCGGCTGAACAGAAGGTGGAGCACTCGCGCACATTTCCACTCACCAGCATTAATATATATACATGACATCGTTCACTGTTGAAAATGGGTGGTCTTCCCCTTTAAGTGTAATTCCGTCTTTCACCGGATGCGCTTTGTCATTACCGTTCATTGGGAACTTCTGACAGAATCGGCCACACACAGACGGGATTAAAACAATTCTTTATGAAAAATATGGACTAATACATTGCACAAAGACTCCGGACCGCTAGTTAACATTTAGGGCAACCGGGTAAACGAGTTATATTTTGCATTTGTACATGTTCGGAGAATACGGCTTGTGAAATTCCAGGAAAATTGGGGGTGGGGGGGGGGGGGGGGGGGGGGAGTCGCTAAGACTCTCGTTGATACGAAAATAAAAGTCAGACTCCATAAAATACATCTACAATAGTCTTGATCTAAGGCTAGTGCAGCTGCAGAACTGCAGAAATAAGCTCTCTCCCCTCCCTCTCTTCTTGCAGCTTCTTGCTTTTCTCTCTCTCTCAGCTCTCTCTCTCTCTCTCTCTGGTTTTCAAGTTTCAACCTTTTTCATGCCAAGGACCCTCCCAAATGATATGTATTTAGCTTGTATATCTGCTATTTTTAATAGCCAAAGCTAAGTGGTTAAAATGATTGTGACGCTATGTTAACTAATTTCGCTGGGGACCCCCTGGCACCCCCCCCTCAAGGACCCCTGGGGGTCCCCAGACCTCACTTTGAGAACCAATGTTCTAGCAGCATGTGTCTGCGCTGCTCTCTCTCTCTCTCTCTCTCTCTCTCTCTCTCTCTCTCTCGTAGAGTAGAGGCAGTAACAGTCAGTCCGTTAACACAGACAGACACGGCATATTGCGCACCATGGATCCGTTACGCACTGGATCCTCTCTCTCCTCCTCTGGACAGGATTACCAAGTGATCAACAACAACGCGATCAACATCAACTCATGAGAAAAATAATAAGCTCTTTATTGAGAGGCTATAGTTTTCTTTCTCTTTCTTTGGTTAATCGTTAAAAAAAAGTCGCGCGTTTCTCGTCCTTTTCCTCTGGGTTTGATATAAAAGGCAGGAACGCAACAAACACGCAAACTGTGGTTTTTTTTTTGTGGAGAATCAACGCTGCGTTTATTCCAGTCCATCTACGAGAGTTATTATTGCTTTGATTTTAGTTTTTTCCCCCCCCGCTGATATATATTAGTTTTTTGCTCATTTTGTGGGTGTTTTATATGTGGATACTTATTGTTCTGGACCATGATGGGAGACTCCGTGTTTCTCGACAGGCACAATTCATATCTTGTGAGTATATATTTTCTCCTACTTGTGATTCTTTGCTTCCATTTCTGGCAAATTAATTCATTAATAATCATTACGTGACGACTTGGGAGAGAGAGGGGGGGGGGAGAGAGAGAGAGAGAGAGAGAGAGAGAGAGAAAGGGTGGGGGGGGAGAAAGAGAGAGGAGAGAGAGAGAGAGAGAGAGAGAGAGAGAGAGAGAAAGGGTGGGGGGGGAGAAAGAGAGAGGAGAGAGAGAGAGAGAGAGAGAGAGAGAGAGAGCCTGAGAGAGATCTGCCTACATTTCACAGATGTTGAAAATGAGGCTCCAGCTGTTGTAGCCTCTACAGTAGACTATGGAAGTAAAGTCTCTCTCTCTCTCTCTCTCTCTCTCTCTCTCTCTCTCTCTCTCATCCTCTCTCTCTCTCTCTCTCTCTCTCTCTCTCTCTCTCTCTCTCTCTCTCTCTCTCTCTCTCACACACACACGACTCCACCACATATGAAAAAAGTTTGCAGTGCCTTCAAATGCATTATTGCTCCCATCCCAAACCACCTGTTGCTTTCCTGTCTTTGTTGTTCATAGATGATACAATATTGAGGCTTTTGAGCTATAGATGATATATACGTGTGTACTGACTGGGTACTTTATGTTGTATTTCACTCACACTGTTGTGAGTGGGGTGTACTGATACATGTATGATGCAAAGCAGAAGCTATAAGGGACCTCAACTGCAACTTCCTCTGATGCAATGCTTTGTGTGTGTGTGTGCCCGCGTGCGTGTGCATGCCTGCAGGTTTTGTCGTTCTATAATGCTATAGTAGGCAGTACATGGGCACACACGCACATACTTTCTTTCTTGATCTTGATCTTGATCTTGATCTTTCTCTGTCTCTCTCACACACACACACACACACACACACACACACACACACACACACACACACACACACACACACACACACACACACACACACACACACACACACACACACACACACACACACACACACACACACACATACACACACACACACACACACACACACACAGTAATACAAGTGTGCATGCATACTACACGGAAAACCTTGTGATTTCCGTCTTGTTCTCCTTCTCAGTGTGTAGTTAGTGTTACAAGTGGTTGTGTTTGACATTGCTATGACAAAGCCTCTGTGTTTCAGATAGGGGGCAAAACATACAGATATGGTTCAACGCAGTCAGGTCAGACTCATGGCACTCACATGGGAACAACTGGGCCTCAGACGTTTTTTTTATAGATGTGTCACCTTTGGAAAAAACACAATCGTTTGACGTTTGGAATATTTCCAAGTCCAACAGAGATTAAATTAATCCATGTTGAAGAGGAAACATTTCTGAGAAATGAATGCATACACTTAACTTCCGCATGGAAGGCAAACATCTTTGTAAAATATTTATGAATAATTCTGAAATTTACTTTATTTCTTTTTGAAAAATCTAAGACATGCCTCAAACAGGGACAGCAGGTTGAAAGTGGTTAACCTCTTACACCCCAGCAACTGTTTTCTGCAGAAAATAGCCGATCTACAAGCATACAACGCTTATAAGTATTTATAAGTGATGTCTCTGTGGCTGGGAGCCCTCATAAAGCTACAACCCCAGATTGAATAACAATACCGTTTGCTTTGGCTGCATGCAAGCCGCATGCTGTGGTCTCCCACAGTGTGGTTAGTGAGTGTGTGTGTGTGTGTGTGTGTGTGTGTGTGTGTGTGTGTGTGTGTGTGTGTGTGTGTGTGTGTGTGTGTGTGTGAGTGTGTGTGTGTGTGCGTGTGCGTGTGTGTCTCTGAGACCACATTTTTGGGACAAATTGATTGGGGAAACATGTCTAATTTTGTGGACAAATTGTGTATCCCACCAATTTGATTTGTGTGCAGTTTCATATTGGTAAGGAGAGGCGCACAGGGTTAAATGCATGTAAGTCAATGCTATGTGCTCACATAGTTTGCAGAACCAACATGTGTGTGTGTGTGTGTGTGTGTGTGTGTGTGTGTGTGTGTGTGTGTGTGTGTGTGTGTGTGTGTGTGTGTGTGTGTGTGTGTGTGTGTGTGTGTGTGTGTGTGTGTGTACGTGTGTGTGTGTGTGTGTGTGTGTGTGTGTGTGTGTGTGTGTGTGTGTGTGTGTGTGTCTGTGCGCGCGCGCACGCACGCACGCACACGTACGTGTGTCCTTGCTTCATTTTACATGTGGTATGTCATTTCTGGCCACCGCCAGTCAAAATGAATGTGCTGGGCGAGCACAGAATGGGACTAACAGAATGTTGTGTGGTCTCTGTATGAAATGGTCAGTGACTTTGTCAAGCTGCAGAAATTGAAGAATGACTCAATTCAATTCAATGTAGCTTTATTGGCATGAGAAAACGTACGTTTACATTGCCAAAGCAAGTGTCAAACCTTGGGTGCGGGGGTCGGTCTGTGGCTAGCCTGGTTCCAGAGGAATCTGCCATTGCAAAAAGAAAAATGCCATTGGCAGATTAATATCTACGCAGTGATATTAGTCTGGCCATGCCAGGCTAGTCTGTGGCGGCCTTTCTCTATTGCAAGGCTGTGTTCACCGAGTCTGTACCTCAAGGCTTTCCGTCGAATTAATTGTATCAACAGAGGTTGAGAAGAGGTTTTAAAGGATAGTTGAAGTATAGTTTCTGTGATAAGAAGAACATGTGCATTTGTTCTTTAGGTGAGGAATCCAAACGTTATAAAAACATGTCTGCCTCCTCAGGTCAACTCCATGCAAAATGTTTCATTACAGTGGTGTAAAGTAACTAAGTACATTTACTCAAGTACTGTACTTAAGTACAATTTTGAGGTATTTTTTTACTTTACTGGAGTATTTACAGTTTTCAGTACTTTTACTTCTACTCCACTAGATCTCAGAGGCAAATGTTGTACTTTTTACTCCACTACAAAATCGCGAAGCATTGTGAGCTTGTAGATCTGCTATTTTCAAAAGATTTTTATACATTTGAAAACTTGAAATGGGACATTCTGCATAATGACTACTTTTACTTTTGCTACTTTAAGTACAGTATTTGATACCAATACTTTTGTACTTTTACTCAAGTAAAATTTTAATTCCGGACTTTAACTTGTAACAGAGTACTTCTACATTGCAGTATTGATACTTTTACTTAAGTAAAACATTTGAGTACTTTTTCCACCACTGGTTGAAATATAGTTTTCGTGAGAAATCCAAAACGTGTCTGCCTCCTCAGGTCAAACGTTTCAATACCACTACTACGTCTCGTACTGCCACAGGCATACGTACCGTTCATCATCCCAAACCTAGCGGTAGTGCAGCTCCAGCCAGGCGGCTTGTAGCTGTCCTAATAAATCCCAGACACCTAGTTGAACTCAGCACAGGAATGTACTACCTATAACCCAATGGAGAAGAAGACCATCCCTAAGAAAAATGTCCTTAGTGGAGGATTTTTGCCCTCTCTTGGGGGCTTATTCTTTTTTCGTTACTTTTTTTCCTTCTTCTCTCCATCAGGCCCTCTAATAAACATACGGCACTGACATCGTCATTCCCGCCACGCCAAATAGATGTTTCGGATTCCAAGTCGTTCCACTCCGGAAAACACAGATGGATGGTTGGAGAGAGTGAAAGAGCAAGAGATAGACAGACAGACAGAGAGAGAGAGAGAGAGACACAGAGAGACAGAGAGAGAGAGGTGTTGTAGCGCGTCATTCCGCCAGAATCTAAAACGTTTTAATCCCTGTTCTATCCCCAGTCAAAGTTTGTTTCCAGTGTTCCACTTGTAGTGACGTGCGAGGCTGTTCTGTACTTGTGCAGTTCAAGAAGACATTTTGGAAGAGCACCAGGGATCACACCTGGCTGGTGGATTTCTGGATCCCTTTTGCGGCCATGTTGGCCCATTGTTCCGTAGAAAGCATCAGGATGTCCACAATGCATCACCCACTGTCTGATTGTACTTTCTTCTTACAATGTCCTGTCATGATTAACCTATAGGGTGGCCATATATTCAACCCCCCCCCAACCAGGACCCTTAAATGAATGTGCACTCACAGACCCATTCATGCACGTTCACGCAGCCACAGCCTGTTCAGGCCAGCGTTGCGGCCGCGGCCAGGCAAGTGGCATCTCAGCCTTGCCAGCCACACAAAAAGACTATGGAGCACTGTCTTCTTGGCTGCCATCAGACCTATGAACACACACTGAACATTACATGGCCCGGACTATAAGGTGGACATGTCTGTGGCTAATGTATTGGACCTATGACAATGCAGATTTAGGCATGTTTTTGTTATTTAAGCAGCTTAGTTTTAAAGCTGATTTAGGTAAGTTTACATTTTAGTTTTAGATTTTGGTTTAGATCTTTTTGTTATTTAAGCAGCTAAGTTTAAAAATTGAATACTGAGCTTTTTACATCTTAACTCTTGACACTGTAGCTGCAGTGTTGGTTTTTAGCGCACGATGCATTTCACATGCCTTTTACTTTGTATTGCATTGGTATTGTTGACAAATAAAGTTGAACCTTAAGAACCTGAACCTTAACCCAGCATAGGTGTTGCGTGATACGGGCAACAACCGATTGAACACACATCAGCGTTGAATTCAGACACGCAATGCGTTGTCCATGGTTTCTGATTGTTACATGAACAGAACAGAACATGATAAATGACTGTGCAACCACTGAAAACAGCTATTATTATCATAATTGTGATGATGAAAACCTGGACAATTTGTTAGTGAATGTTGAAAACCGGGGACATTGCAGTGTTTTAGAGATATTTGTCGGGAGGATACACGGCTTGAAACCGGGACAATCCCGGACCAAACCGGGATGTCTGGTCTGTCACCCTAGATTAACCACATGAACCCTAGCCGCTGTATCTAAGGAGGGGTGCCTAATATTGACCCCTGGGGGACTCCGGTGGTCACCCAACGTGTATATAGGGTTAAAGTGGTTAATGACACAGCTGTGTAGTTGTGCTAGTGGTTGTGTATCTGTAGTCATCATTAAATGTGTTTCTGCGATTGATAGCAAACGCAATTTTCTTTGCATTATTGTGCGTGCTGTCTCTCGCTCTCTGAGCGTTATGCCAGTGGTTCTCAAACTTTTTCGTGTCAAGGACCCCCAAAATGATATGCATTTGGCCGCGGATCCCAATCTCAAAATATTTTGTTCCAGGGACCCCCAGAAGCAAAGATTTGGGTTACAAATGTTCGCTTAAAAATATATATATTCAAAGATTGGCACAGATTTTCACGATAAAAAAAAGGCAGATCTACAAGCTCATAGCGCGGCACTCAGTGCCGCGCTATGAGCTTGTATATCTGCTATTTTTGAATAGCCAAAGTATAAAATATAGACAAAGGGGTTCAAATGATTGTGACACTATATTAACACATTTTGCTGGGGACCCCCTGGTACCCCCCCAAGGACCCCTGGGGGTACCCGGACCGCACTTTGAGAACCAATGCTTTACGCAAACATGTGTTAGCCCTTCTGCAAAGCTGCAACATTACCCCGCAGTACGGGCTTTGGAAAATGACCACATAAACAACTACAGAAATCACTATGTCATTCCGCTGATGGAAATTATAGTGCAGCGTCTATTATTATTCTATTATCCAGTCTGCCACTTACGTTGGACTAAAACAAACCATGAAAAAGCCCTTTTAAATTGACCCGTGCCGCTGCTGTTAACTGTCAACCACATCTTTGGGGGGATTGCGTCATGTGGGCCTACATTTGAAGAAAAAAAAATATTTTGGTCTTCCAGATCCAGGACTGATTAAAGAGCAACGGGAGCAATTAGGGACAATTCAGTTCATTTTTTTGTTATTTGTCGTCAAACATTCCATTAGGGATGTTTCTTCCTCTGTGTTTCGTGTGTGAGCCTGGAAATTCAAGGCAGTGCGTTTTTATTTTCTGTATCCTTTGAACAATGGTTCTCAATGTCGGGTCCAAGCACCAGGGGGTCCAACAGAATGCTAACGGGGCCTGTAAAGGCCCTGATAAACATATATATTTTTTTTTATCGATATGAACTTGTTACGTACATTTTCAGTGTTGACATAAAATTTTTCTATTGAAAAGTTTAATGAATAATGCTCTAAAATTACATTATGGGAATTCGTTGACAAAAAAATCAAACGTTGAATTGGAGCTGTTGCCCTGTATCTTATCATGTTGCTCATTGATGTTTATGTTGCCTGGTAAAAAAGATAGATAGCTCTCCACCGCACCGACGTCGGCGGCAGTACGTTTTGGAAAGCGTCTGTTGCCGAAAATCTGCTGTTGAATAGGCGGTACACTGTCGCTCGGGACGGCTTTCGACGGTCGGATAGCAGCGAGCTTGTTGTTGAAAAAGACATCAAGCCATACGCTATTTTTAACACTAAAGTAGCCGTCTGTCTGTGTCAGCTCTCAGGTGCATAATTCAGCAACTTTTTGTTCACACCTTTCAACCGGCTGATCTCCCAACTTCATTTGACTGCCAGTCTGCAGTAATCTGCAGTAGTTGTTTGGTGGAGAGCTACCTTATCAGGGACTTATCTCTGGGAGTGTGCACATGGAAGGCATTTGCACATCCTCAGAGTTAAATTAACACTGAAAATGTTACAGTGTATATTGGGGTCCAAAGGATAACAAATTGATCATTTATACACTCTCAGAACAACAGACCCGTTAAGGGTCCATTTTGGACCCCTCCTGGGCCCCCGGACCAGACATTGAGAAACAGTATCCCTTGAATGAGGGATGATCTTTGGTGGTGTACTGCGTTGTCATCAGATGTACGGCGTCACCATCGCCTGACGGTTTTAAAGGTGACTGTCACCGAGGAAGAAGGAAGGAGACAGAGAGAGAGACAAAGAGAACATTGATAAAGTGATTGATGACCCCAGCCCCCCCCCGCCCCCACCCGCCCGCCCGCCCGCCCGCCCTAACCAACCCGCCAAATGGCCTTTCCTTACCTTCCTCCCCCTCCCTCTTCCTTGACTCTGTCTCTCTCTTTGTCTGCTTATCTACGTGCCTGTCTGTCTGTCTGTCTGTCTATTTGTCTATCTGTCTGTCCTCTTTCCTTTTCATCTTCAATTTGTCTCTGTCGTTTGTCCCTTTATCTTCTGACCCGTTTTCCCGCCTCTCTCTCCTTCTCCCTGTGTGTGTGTGTGTGTGTGTTTGTGTGTGTGTGTGTGTGTGTGTGTGTGTCTCTCTGTGTCTGTCGTCACTGAGTAAACGGAGCGCGTGCCAGAGAACCATGTCGACCTGAGAGCCCGTTTACCTGTTTAGACAAAGTACCGGATTCTTCCTACTGTTGTTTCCTCCACTTAACTGCCCCGCCCTCCTTCCCTCTCTCTCTCCCCCTCTCTCTCTCCCTCTCTCTCTCTCTCAATCAGTGTTGCCATGTCTGCTTATTATAAGCGACTTTGAGCTTGTTTTTCTGTAAAGTTGCTTGTAAATATTGGTAGTTGCGGGTTGTGGTCTTTTGGGCTTATTTGGGCTTGTTTCCTAATGTTGTTTAAACTAGTGGTTGTCAAACATTTTCATGTCAAGGAGCCCCCAAATTAATAATGTATTTGAATCTGTCTAGTGAAATCTGGCATCACTGCTCTCTGTATCTCTCTTCGCTTACTTAAAGGACCATAAGTCAACGTCATCATCTGTTCGCAGCTTCGGCAATACATAGTTCCTAAACAGTGAACATTGTCCCATTATTAATGGCTTCATTTTTTTAGTAGTGTGTTTGTTTTCTCCAGCCATTAAAAAGGTTATCAAACATACCTGAATAACTGAGTCAATGTTGATCAAACGTCATTGCATAGTTAACAATTCAAGGACGTTTGAACTGCGTATCATGAATCAATCTTTCCATCATGGGGCTATTTTCGGCAACACCTTGATCGACAATCCATTACGATGCAACTGTAATGTAACTTTAACGGAAAATAATGGTACGTAAGAAAGTGGCAAACATTGTGAAAATAGCCGATCTACAAGCTCACAACGCCTCGCACCACGAGGCGATGTGAGCTTGTAGTTCAGCTATTTTCACAGTTTATCTGTGGAACGAGTCAAACTAAATGTAGGAAGTCCAAGTACTTCTCAGGGTGGGGTGTCCCCAGTTCAAATATGATTATTTTGAGGGGTCGCGGCCTGAAAAGTTTGGCGACCCTTGCCCTACTGAAATGAAATGGAAAGTCAAAGGACAAAACACCAGTCCTCCTTTAACGCTAATATTATGACCTAACTGTTTTCATGTACACAGACACTTCCATCCACCCTCTCTTACATGCTCACACCCCCTCCCCCCCTCTCTCTGCCCCATAATGCTGGGTAAACATGCTGTAATGTGGTATGTTCTCCCCACTGTACCTGCACTTGGTGTGTCACCTTGCTTTTGTTGCAGGCGGTGTTTGCTCTGTTCTGCCACCGCTCCCAACACAAACAACGCTAGCCCGCACAGGGCTCCAGTCCTTGCTTTTCAAATAAGTCCCACACGTCTCATGAGCTCATGACAAGCCCCATCTGTGTCTTACTGTATGTTTCAAGGTTGATTATTTTTTTCGCCTATAAAGGACGTTGCCCAAAATATAGGCACACCAGTTTGTCTTTGTGGATCCACACTGAAAGATATGCATGCATGTGGGGGGTCCTTGACATGAAAAGGTTTGAAAACCACTGCGCTACATCTCCTGCCTCAGCTTGGTGACATAACACGACTCGTCATGTCCATCATGACCCAGTAGTAGAATGTTGGCCTGAATGAAACCTCTGACCAGAAGCTTACAGGTCCATGTTTTCTATCAAAATTCCCCAGAGCAAGACTCTCCAGTACCTGCTCACACACTTATGTTTTGTTTCGGTTTGGCTAAATGATAATTGCTATTTCATTGGCAAGGGTTCAGGTGTAGAGAGATGAATGCTGCCAACTGTCTGTCTGTCAGTCTGTTGCGTTGTGCAGTACGTGTGGTCTTGTTGTCTTTGTATTGTGTTACATAGTGTATGCGTGTTACTGCAAAACTAGTCGCCAAATGCCTCCGAGACAAATATAAATATGTTCATACTGTAGTATTTATTTGGCATCTTAAACCACTTAATCCCCAAGATATTTCATTGAACGTGCTCCCTCAGGGGTTCCTAAGCTCGTTGTGAGCATGTAGATAGGTCATTTAAAAAAAATTGTCCTCTTTCTTAGGTAATATTTGACAATTTGGCCAATGTTTGACCATTGTTTATAGTATAGTTTGTTGGTTGGTTACTTTTGACGTAGTAATGGTATTATCAGTTGTGTATTTATTTCATTTTAGAGGTATTAAGGTCTTAAAAGTCCTTAAAGTATCACTTTGTGCATTTACTCTACACTTATACTGTATGTTGGTTGGTTTGTGTACTGTTGCGTGAGAAAACAATGTTGCACATTAAGCTAATCATCTGGGGACCCCCCAAGATAATTTGGCGACCCCCCTTGGAGGTCCCGACCCCCAGTTTGAGAACCACTTTCCCACAACACCCTGGCCATCGCTCCAACTGTCCTAGACTCTTCTCCCTCCAGGCTCCCAAGCTGTGGATTGACCTCCCTCGGGACTGCAGACTCACTCCCCTTTTTCCTGCCACAGTCTGAAAGCGGCTTTGTGTCAGTGTCAGTAGCTGTTGTTGATGTAGATAGACTACTAGAGGTTTGGGCCGTTTACGGTTATGTCTATGTCATAGTGACATGGCCGTGGTCCTGCCTATATATGGGTGTATCAGGTTTGTTTATGGTTATGTCTGAGTCAGAGTGACGTGGCCGTGGTCCTGCCTATATATGGGCGTATCGGGTTTGTTTATGGTTATGTCAGAGTGATGTCAGAGGTCCGCCCAGCCGCCAGCCCCGCCCACTCTCCCATTAGCCAATTCTAATATAGGATATGCGATCCAGATCTGTGTTGGTTACTTGTTCACACAACGTACAGTAATGTGTGGCGTACAAATGCTAGGTTTTGGTGTCTTACCTGGTATCCTCATACTTACACTACTTGTTTTCTTGGCGTTCTATTCTATTTACTCAACTGCTCACCCCGATATTGCTCTGGATAAAGAATGTCGGCCTAATGCCTAAATTGTAAATTGTAATCAGGACCAGACATCTTTGAAAATGACTTAATATGCTTATCCAGCAGTCACAAACTATAACATTTCATTTCATAAATATGGAACAAAGACAAGCGTTCACATTTTTGGCAACGTTGTAAATAACACATTAATAGAAAGCTTTTATATGATATGTCACTAAACCGATTACTTGATTACTCAACGTTTTCTGCCTAGACTCTCTCAAGGAAAAGGCAACGTGTTTTATTATCAACAGTGAGCGGCCCATATGTCTTTTTATGGAGACGGTAGGAAGGCTTGGAGGAGAGACACGAGAGAGAGAGAGAGAGAAGTATTCTGGCAAGATTTGGATTACCGAGGCCAGCCAGGGGATATGTACTGTATGGTTCCAGAAGCAGTAACAGTGATTGTCAACTAAAAGCTGGACCGATGTATTTGTTTGGTCGATATGCGTCGGCCATTATCGGACGTTTTTGATGACATCGCTGAGTTGCTATTGGCAATTATGCAGTCTATGTGTCCCGGGTAATTTACCTTTCAGAAATGTGCAAAAATAGCAGATCTACAAGCTCACATCAGAATCAGTCAGTTTGTTTCTTTGTCTAATTACAAGTTAAATGTTCTCAAATAGAAACTTTAATCAAATGAACGTTTTTTTCTTAATTTTTTCAAATTGATTGGAAAATGAAAAACATCCGTAATCTGTGTAAAGACGGGATCAGCATCAGACAGCAGAAAGCTGGTCGGGCTTTATTGTCAACACATATTGTTGATAACTACACAGGGATATAGCTTATGGAGATAAACACATGGCAGTCTAGGCTCTCTAGGGAATAAGTCACTATGTGCAGCTGCAGCATGCTGCACTGCCTGTAAATAATGCTGCTGGAATGCACACAGAATGCAAAATGTTTATAGTGTGCGTGTGCGTGTGCGTGTGCGTATGCGTGCGTGCATCTTTGGAAGCCTATAGAAGATTTGTGTAATTGAAATGTTTCAAACATATTCCAATTTTTCCCCCAAGATTTCTTTATCTACACGTTGTGAGCTTGTAGATCTGCTATTTTCAAATATCCGGTGTATATGTTAAAGTGGTTCAACTGATTTTGATGCCATTTGAACTACATAGTGTCCACAGGCTGTACTCTACTGGACTGCCAGTGCCGGTTCCCAACGGTTTATGTCTCGTGTACCCCCCCTTGAGTTAATTATTTCGCCATGCTGATAGTACCGCCTGCATTTGTTCTGTTAAACTCATATTAAACTTTTAGTAGGGCACAGCCAGGGATACGAAACACCACAAGACATCCACTAAAAGGGCTCTCCAAAACCTTTTTTGCCCTCGTTTCTAATTGCATTCTTGTAACAACGCTTGATCACTTTTATTTTTTATTTTTTTACAATGCCTTGCCTTCAATTAGACTTTGCGGGATGTTATATATCGTGTCGTTGTAAAGTCCACCGAACAAAGCAAATGAGCAGAAAGAAACCCAAAAGGGGAACTTAGTGAAGTCACTTTTGTGTTGTTGTTGCCATGGACTGAAAGAGAAGAAGCCCGAACATGTGGTTAATGTTAAAATGTAGTTCAGCTGCATGAGCAGGCACTCCAACCCCAACATGCTGTCACTACATGCACCCATGCACATGTACACACGCGCGCACCCACACCCACACCCACACCCACACACAAAGGACATCAATTTAGGAAGCCAATTTTATGAATGCCATTTTAACATGTTTTTGGCATTTTTAACCGCAATTTTAAAGCCGAAAAATAGCAGATCTACAAGCTCACAACGTGTCGCGCTGCGACACGTTGTGAGCTTATAGATCGGCTATTTTCCAGTGTGTGTGATATCGCTGCACAACTACATAGATAAAATAGGGGGAAAGTCGAACCCCAACCCCAAAACCTAACCTCTAAATGTTTAATCCTAATTCTAAACCCAACCTTAAACTTTTAAAAATTGTAAAAAATAACCATAAAACACCAATTTATTGTGAGGACCATGTCTATTTCTCAAATTATTCTATACTTGTGGACACACACACACACACACACACTACACATTACCCATTACGCACACGTCATGTGTCGGGCCCCCTGACCTTTTCCAAGGACACAGTCAAGCAGCTAATCAGATAGCTGAGGTACCGTGACCTTACGCTGACCCCCCCCCCCCCCCAGCGTGACCTACTGACCTTGCTTCCTGCAGTTGACGGGACACAGAGAGGGTTTTTCGACTCAGGATTGTTAACAGTCTGGTACACTTAAACCACCTTCAACCTGGCCGCCCCTATTTTGGGCATGCCATTATATAGGCTTACAAAATGCCAGATATATACTGTATATATTTTTCATGTATTTGGTGAAAATAGCAGATCTACAAGCTCACAACACATCGTGATGTGATGCGTTGCTATTTTCGGTATAACAAATAGATTCAATATGGCCTGGAAGTGGTCATGTTAGTTCTGGGTGAGTTCACAACGCATTGTGACGTGATGCGTTGCCATTTTTGTTATAAAACATACAGTAGATGCAAGTTAGCCTGTAAGTGGTTATGTTACTGTAGTTCTGAGTTTTCAGCTGTGTAGAAGCAATTCTAGCTATCCTGCGCCCATGACAAAGGCACTTCACCGTGATTTAGAAGAAGTGCTAAAGCGTGTGTCGCTGTGAGATGTACAGTATTATTGACCACTAATGGCTGTCGAGTTCGAGTGGCTTTATTTGGCCTGCGTGTGCCGCCTCAAATCCGAGACCAATGCCCGCCTCGAGAGGTGAAAATATTAGCCGAAATGTGTTATGAAATTCGCTATGCACCCACCCTCGGGCGATTCCTCCAAACGACACAGCCGTTTCTTATTACCCAGGAGCTGTTAGTTCTCCACTTTGTGCGTGTGCGTGTGTGTGTGTGTGTGTGTGTGTGTGTGTGTGTGTGTGTGTGTGTGTGTGTGTGTGTGTGTGTGTGTGTGTGTGTGTGTGTGTGCGTGCATGTGTGTGCTTGCGGCCGCGCATGTGTCCATGTGTGTGTATGCATTTGAGCACCAATGGGATTGCACAACACTTTCCGATGATGACACTCCAGGTTTTCAATTCCAGTCCATTCCACTGTGTTTCTCTCCTCTCTGGGCAAGTGCAAGAGGAACATGCAGTTATGGCCCTTTTAACATTCTCCAGCCGTGATGTAATTCCTTCGCACCTCAACTTCTTCCCCTCTTTGCACCTGCTCCAAGCAGCGGAGCGTGATTGATGACCCGTCACTCCCTTCACAATTCTCACATTAACGGCCAAGGAACGAGTCTAAGCGCGTCACTAGTAGTTATGTGTAAAAGCTGCTGAAACTGAGAACCAACCTGTACCAGCGTTGCCAGCTTTTGCGAGAGAAATAAGCAGCCAGCTCTACGAAAACATGCCCAAAAGAAGCGACTTAACACACACTTTACACCTATATACATCGGCTATTTGAAAATAGACGATCTACAAGCTCACAACGCGTCGCATTGTGAGCTTGTAGATCTGCTATTTTCAACTTCAGATGGGGATATGCGGACAATTACATATAACCCTGTCCTTGACATGAAAATGTTTGAGAACCACTGGTTTAAACAGCATTTAGGAAGCCCAAATAAGCAAAGTTCTACACTTTAGAAACAAGCCCAAAAAATGCAACCCGCAACTACCAATATTTACAAGTGACTTTACAGAAAAACAAGCCCAAAATTGCTTATAATAAGCAGACATGACAATACTGACCTGCACCTGAGGGTCTGACTTGTTTATGTGCACATGAGTAGCGACAAGCATTATTAGCACATTCTGTGAGAGAAACAAGCAGCCATGTTCTACTAAAACAACTAGCCCAAAAGAAGCGACTGACTTAACTTCTTTCACTTATTGTTACCGTGTAAATACCAGTTTTGAACCTCCAAGCCATGTTACTTGTGTCAACTGACATTCTGAGGGTTTAGCTGACTTGGCTCAACTCTCTCATATTTCGTCTCTAACACTAGCTTTGTAATGTGAAATGACAGGTTTGTAAGAAACCAAGTTTAATCATGTTTACATGAAGGGTGCGAGCACGACTCCAACTCGTTTCGATATTACTGAGCACAACGCTGATGAAGGCTTGACGCCGAAACCCATACGTTCTGCTCTGTAGTATACCAACTTATATATAAAATAAAAGTGCCTTAAAGGACAGTTCCATGAGTGCTGGTAGTCTCTTATAGAGATGTATTATTGTAATGGCTAAATCATGGACATTATGTTGTACTACTAACCCTAACTCTATAAGATAAAGTGATTTGAAAGCAGGGTTCGAGACCAGGTTGGGGGCTCGTCCGGGATCAGTGGGCCCTGCCTGAAGCCTAACATCTCCCTTGGCTTGGAGGGGGGGGGGGGTTCCCCTTTGTATGAGTGGTAGATGTTTGGTAGATGTTTGGGTTGGTATCCAGGTGGTCACATATGGAAGTCATGAGCGGACCCTTATAGCTGTGTTTTCCTTTGTTACGATATCGCAGAGTTGGATGACAAAACCTGGTGTAAATCAAGTGTGTGCACACTGCATGTGCAGGCTTTTCATCTGCGAGTAACGGTGGTGGAAAGTACATTTACTCAAGTACTTTACTTGAGTATGCAATTTTTTAAATACTTTATACTTCTACAGATGCAGATATTGTACTTTTTACTCCAGTACAGTTATTTGACAACTTTAATTACCAGTAAATGTGCAGATTGTGATTATTAATACAAAACATTCATTAACCACAAGAAGCCCTATTTTATGCTTTGGCTATATGAAGATAGATATACGAGTACTCCTTCCAGCACTGTATACAGTACACGTGGATGCACGTGTGGGGGGAGTGACAGCATGGTGCGACCTTTAACCTGTGACAGGGGTCAAGAGGCTTTATACTAAAAGCATATAAGCTGCTGTCTGGAAGGCTGGTTGGAATGTGGAAATCTGCACTTATAAGGTTTGAGCAGTGCGTGCACATGCACAGAGACACACACTTATGCCCTCTTATGCACGCACAAACACTCACATGTAGCCTAAAGGCGGCCTATATCAGTGGTTCCCAACCTTTTTTTCCTTGGAGCCCCCCTTGTAATTACATTTGACACAAGCTAAGACACCCCCCCCCCACAGGCCCCACATGTGCACACACACACACACACACACACACACACACTTGTGTTTTTCAGACATGTTAACAACCTCAGCCCTATATACTTTTCATATGCGGAAGAGCAAAAAAAATGCCAATATGTACAATCTTGCGGTGAGGTTGCAGACCTGCTCTTCTTGCCGTTTTGAAAAAGAACATAGACTATTTTTGACAATATAATGACACAAAAGGGCAAGTTATGATTTTTGTGCAACAAATTCTGGACTAGCCCCTCTCTCTCTCTCTCTCTCTCTCTCTCTCTCTCTCTCTCTCTCTCTCTCTCTCTCTCTCTCTCTCTCTCTCTCTCTCTCTCTCTCTCTCTCTCTCTCTCTCTCTCTCTCTCTCTCTCTCTCTCTCTCTCTCTCTTATATCTGCTATCCATTAGCCCCTGGGGCTTGTTTGTGATTCTTTGCCGGCCATGCTGGGGGAGTCCCGCTGCAATTTGCTTTGCACCGCGGCAGCTCTTGTCCAAACTGCGACGAAGCAGCAGGGCTAAGAGTATAGAGACCTTCTTCTCCCTCCTCTAAATCACTTTGGACCGTGACTCTTGGTGAAAAAAACATGTGAGGAAGGAACACATTGCGAAACATGTGTTTGTGTCTGTGTGTGTGTGTAGTCGAGGCAACAAAGCAGTGCAAAAAAGGAAGTGCGAAGAGAGAAGGGGTGACACAAACGCAATTCAAACACTCTCGTCGAGATGTTTTTTTTTTGCAATGACATTGCGTTGATATTTATTATATAATAAATACAATGCAATATTATTATATAATATTGCATTGCATTGTATTATGATATTGCATTGTATTTATAACAGCGATAATCCGTTGTATTTAATTATAGTGATTTTGCATTGCATAATGATATTGCATTGTATAATTTGATAGCCTTGATTAGTCAGTGTGGCTCTGCTCCCCATGATGATCCGGAAGAATCTGCATAAACATGAGACTCTGAGATCACAAATCCCCCAGAGCAGAGCCTGAATATACACACAGTAATTAGACGGACACGACAATACGGACACATGACCCGCTGTGTAGCTGCGGAAACTAAAGATACACAGAAATAACAAAACAACAGGCCTGGACGTACGCTGGCGTAGCGGTCCAGTTACCTAGGCTACAATGTGGCGTAACGGCGTGTCGCGGGTTCGAGTCCCGATCCCGACCACCTTTGCTGCGTGTGTCTCTCCCCATCTCTCTCCCCATTTCCTGTCAGCCTACCGTCCTATCTGTGATAAAGACCTCATATCTCCAAGTACTTTTCTTTTGTAAATTAACTCTCTGGCTGCCAAGAAAGACTTATAACGAGTTTTTGAGTTTTCTTTGGGGGGGGGGAAACGTTCAGAACCCAATATATCATGATCTGAAGATTTGCTGCTCCACTCACTCCTTGTTTAACTTATTACTTAAAAAGGCTGTATCTCGGCACCTGTGTACTTTTTGTTTTACTATGTATTTTTGGCCCAGACATGCTATTTTCAAAGGCAGACAATTAATGTCAACGAGGTCGCGATGACCTCGTTGACATTTGTGAAACCACACAGTGCAACCCTCAGTGATTAGCAACCATCAGGGGATCGATCATACTGGAGATAAATATTCTGTCACTACTTGAAAAAGGTAAGAACATTTAAAAATCGCTGGCAGTGGGTGCACGCAGCCAGAAATAAGTCTGGCGGTGAGAGAGTTAATGCCCTAATCATACTACAGGGTCACATAAAAGCAACAGATCTGCGAGCTTTGAGCTTGTCGATCTGATCTTGTAGATCTTTTTTAACCCATTAAGACCTGAGGCGATTATTTAAAAAAAATCAGTTTTTTGAAAAAAATATTAAAAATATTTTTACGCGATTTTTCAAAAATAGCAGATCTGCAAGCTCGTAGCGCTGCACTCGGTGCCGCGCTATGAGCTTGTAGATCTGCTATTTTTGAATAGCCAAAGAAATCTAAAGTGACACAGATGCATTCCAGGTATTAATGGGTTACGTAATTTGAATCCTGTAAAAAAAAAAAGTAACAGTTTTTGGACATGTGAGGTTTCCACCCGACAGAGACGATATGAATCTGCATTTAATTCCATGCTGACATAGAGAAACGTGAACTGCTTCTATACAGGAGGAGGCCGGAGGGGAGGTGGAGGGAGTTCGTTCACTTGACAAGTTATCATTGTGGTGGTAGCAGCGAGAGATGTCGAGGATGACAATCTGTCAATGTCAATCTGCCTAAATAGACCATGTAGATTCAACCAAGTAGAAACATGCCTGTATGTGAATGGTGGAGGGTGCATGAGCATATGGCACCTGCTTGACTTTCCAATGCCTTGCCTGCCTGCCATGTCTATCCCATTCAATCCGGGCGGGAACGCATCTACAAAATGTCTTCTAAACAGTTTTATGAAAACCGTATGTTGCTAGTGGTCCTCAAACCACAGTAGTTTTTCATGTCGAGGACCCCCACAATTTTTATAATGTATTTGGACGCGGATCATAATAATCATATTTGAACTGAGGACCCCCCACCCTGACAAGCAGTTGGAATGTAGGAGTTGAGGCATTACATTTAGTTTGACTCTAGATAAAAAGTGTGAAAATAGCCGATCTGCAAGCTCACAACGCCTCGCAAATAATATAAGAAAGAGGCAAAATGTTTGCCTCTTTCTTATATTATTTGACAATTTGGCAAATGTTTTATACATTTTTATAGTATAGTTTGTTGGTTAATTTTGAGGCAGTGATGGTGTTTTTTCTTTTCTTTCTTTGTGACGTATTAAAAAGGTCTTAAAAGTCCTTAAATTGTCACTTCACTGTCATCTGGGGACCCCCACAAAATCCCCCTGGGGGTCCCTACCCACAGGTTGAGAACCACTGCTCTAACACCAGTGGTTCTTAAAGTGGGGTCTAGGGACCCTCAGGGTTCCTTGAGGGGGTTCCAAATGGACACTTACAGCCAGGTCTGTAACTCTGAGAGTTATGGGGGGTCCTTGAAATGAAAAAAAGGTTTTAGAACGACTGCTCTACACGAAATAAATATCTCTGCAGAAAAGATATACCAAGCTCACGTTGTGAGCTTTTACCGCATGTTCGTCCCAGAATAAGGACGGCTATAGGGTTCATGCGCTTAGCTAGGCACCCCATGGCAGGTGGTTACCCTCGGGCTCTAACAGGCAAGGAACAGTCCATTCTTGTTTTGCTTTCTCACGATAGCGCTTAGAAATGAAAGTCCTTTTGCTGGTGACTTTGTTAGCTGCCTGTCACGCTACGAAACTCCCACGAAAAAAAAACATCTCTTTCACTTGCAAACCGAGCAACTTTAATAACCAAACAAAAGAAAAATATGGTTACGTTTAGGCCCCGTGTGGAAAGAAAGGAAATAGAGACATAACAAATAAAGCTGCATGTAGAAAAATGGTTATAGACAGATGGCCATGCGGGTTGTCACTGTCTGTGTTTGCTGACAGTTATTCGGAGCTGCGAGAGCAGGGTATGCAAACAGGATAGGTCACTGTGTGTGTGTGTGTGTGTGTGTGTGTGTGTGTGTGTGTGTGTGTGTGTGTGTGTGTGTGTGTGTGTGTGTGGTGTGTGTGTGTGTGTCAGTGTGTCAGTGTGTGTGTGTGTGTGTGACTGTGTGAGTGCGTGCTTGTGTGTGTGACAGAGTTTATTTACCAGTGTTCATCTTTGTGCGTGGAAGTGTGTGTCATTCAATGCCTGCCGATTTTATTATGTGTCTGTTTGTGTGTGTGTGTGTGTGTGTGTGTGTGTGTGTGTGTGTGTGTGTGTGTGTGTGTGTGTGTGTGTGTGTGTGTGTGTGTGTGTGTGTGTGTGTCTGTGTGTGTGTCTGTGAATGTGTGCTGTGCACGCACACGTGCAAAACTGCAAATGACTGATGACTCAAAGGCTGGCTGACTATCTGAGTATACATGTCACCTTTGGTGGTAATAATTTATTAAACTACTACCTGTTTGGGAAGTCGAGATACTCTTTCACTCGCTCGCTCACTCACTCACTCACTCACGTCTGGTGAATTTATAGATAGTGTGCAGACTGTTATTTTCCCATCTCAACGGCTGGCTGAACCACTCAACACTCATCTCATCCATCATGTCGTGGACATCTGTCTCACTCAGTCTCCAATCGCTCCATTTCCACTCTCTCCGTTTACAATTCGTGACAATAAAATTCAATCTGTCTTTACAACCACAAAATCTGGCATCCATGGGAGGCGCGGCGAAAGCTTTATTTTACCCCCGCTGTCAAATCATTAAAATCTCACCTCTCGCACTTCCTTTGCTTGTGAAAGACGCGGAGAAAAGAACTGAAAACAAGCTCTGTTGTGGTGACACTGGAGTGCTAGCGGAACATATTGTGTTTTGTGCCAGCGATTGTTGTCTGGACCGCCGCATTTCAACTGAGGTTTCAACTGCACGTGCGTTTTGCATTGACTGTAAAGTCAGCGTGCAACATTATCAAGAAACACAATATTCCTCAGTCAAGGTGTGCTATTGTGTCCGTGACTTTTGTCAGAACTTCTCCATGACACACTTCTTTTTTTCGAGTCCCACCCCAGAGGTTGAGGAAACACTGATCTAGATATAACACAAGTGTAAAGTTATACCATGTCGAGGATGATCCAAGATTCAAGAGGGTTTTTATTTCAATAGGGGTTGTATTTGTCAATCGCTTAAGTTACAAGCAGCAGAAAGGCTGGTGTGGCATGTTCCACAAGAATGTGCTAACAACCAAATTACATTATACAAATAATGATGATAACACTGGATGCAATACATGAAGAAAAAAAAATGGGCCATTAACACCAAGCACAATAACAATGACAACAGTGGTGACAACACACAAAAATGTGTGTGTGTGGAGGAATTAATTGGCATAACGACTACATTAGGGAGAAAAAGTGGGTAAAAATTGGTTCTAAATAAAAACTAATAGTAATGTTCTTACTCAAATGGATGGCAGCGTCCAATCGTGGACGATATCATTTGGACCCCCCCACAATGTATTGTTCATCAGTGTGGATGCTCGTATTGTTGTTGTTATAGTTATCGTTATCGTGCTCGGTCTGAACAGTGTTTAAAGTTGGCAATAGTACACAGCCGTTAAAAAGAAAGAGTCAGATGTCGTTCTTATGTTTACGCTTTCTCTTGCGCCTTGGACGGATCTTGTCTTATTTGGTTGTTTGTAAATTTCTCCCATGTGAGGACTTGACAGAAACAGACAGTGTGTGCCTGTGATGGATAGAGAAATGCTGGCTCCGGAAATGGGTTTTTAATCATCTCTGTTTTGACAAAAAAAAAAAAAAGCATTTTGTCAAAAAGTTATGGTAAGATGATGAAACTGAAGTTGGAAGCACATGTTCCGGGAACCAACATCTTTCCTTTGTTTTGGCATCGGATTTCACAAAATGTTCTTTTAATTTCCATCCGTATGTTTTCGATCTCTTAACTGGCTAGAGACTATAAAGACTTGATGAACCCAGAGAAAAAGTAAGAGAGAGAGAGAGAGAGAGAGAGAGAGAGAGAGAGAGAGAGAGAGAGAGAGAGAGAGAGAGAGACATAACCAGAAGGCGTGAAAAATCGTGATTTTGCTAATTTGCAGGTGTACAGTAAGAAAGATTTTAGATTTAAAAATACGCCATCAATTTAATCTAAAACAAACAGAAACAAATTTAAACAAACAGACAATGTAAAACTTCGGTCACGGTTGCAGTAGCCTGTTAGGTGTATTTGTTCTCAACATGGGGCCCAGGGACCCCCACGGGTCCTTTAGGGCGTTCCAGGGGGGTCCCCAGCTAAATGACAGATGGTTGGTTTCTTGTTTCGGAACCAAATGAACCCTATGGGCCTGTAACTCAGAGAGAGTGTACAAATGGAACCAAATGGGTCCATTGAGCTTGTCGTTCGGCTATTTTCACGATGTTTGCCTCTTTCTTGTGTAATAATTTGACAATTCTGCCAATTTGGTATTAAAAAAAGCTCTTAAAAGTCATTAAATTGTCATTTTAGAAATGTGCAGATACTTGTTAGTACTTGTTAGATACTCGATAGATGTCGGTTTGTTTACTGTTGAGTGAGAAAACTAATGTTGCACCATTAAAGGGATATTTCACTTTCAAAAAAACTTTGGGTCATTTTATCATCTACTCAGGCTTTTGTGAACCCCCCAGACAGTTTTTAAGTTGCTTGATTCACTATTTAGATATTTGATATTCATTTTATCAGACACGCCCCCTTCCTATACAAACCCATTATAACTTCAAACTACATTTTTAACATGTTAGATTCATCAAAAACACCCGTCCTTGGTTCTGGTGACTCACCCTGCCCTCCTAATACGTGAGGGGGCCGTGTTTTTTCGATAGCTTTTTTCATTTTTTTTTTATTGTATTTAATTTTTTTCATTTTCCAAAAAAAATATTAAAAATAAATGAAAAAAGTTATCAAAAGAACACGGCCCCCTCACGTATTAGGAGGGCAGGGTGAGTAATAAACTAAATAGTGAATCAAGCAACTTAAAAACGGTCTGGGGGGCTGACAAAAGCCTGAGTAGACGATAAAATGACCCAAAGTTTTTTTGAAAGTGAAATATCCCTTTAAGCTAATCATCCGGAGCAGAACTCCATGCACTTCATGAACACCTCAACCTCATAACAAGCCTGAGTGTTCACTCCTATGTCTGACCTGGTTGTGCAATATGTGGGCCATGAGGGTCTAGTGCAATATGTCATCATTGTCAGCAGGTGTGTACGTGTGTATATGTGTGTGTGAACTGTGGTTTGTGTATGGAAGCACTGCAACTGCACATCGTCACTGTCAGGCAGATATACCTTGGATGTGTCCAAAAGTGTTACTTTTGGAGGAAATGGAAAAAGCTAACCTGTGTTATTATCATTTAATCACACGCTCTTATTAATACTTTGTCGTTGGTTCGATGTTTATAAAACCCACAGACACACTTAATCACTAATAACACTTTCACTTAGCGAAGAAGATAGCCGATCTGCAAGCTCACAACACGTTGTGATGGCTCACGTTGTGAGCTTGTAGATCGGCTATTTTCGCTAAGTTTTGCACGACACTCTTATACGACGAAGTAGGGCATTCATTTTCAAAAAGAAAAATACATCTGACATAATGCGACGATTATGTAAGATGTTCTTATTTCATTCTTTTGTGGAACTGCAAGATGGACATCTCATCTCATCTCTCTTATTTTATGTCTGCGCTGTGTGAGTGGTGTGCAGCATTGGTTCTCAAAATGGGGTCCGTGGACCCCCAGGGGTCCTTGTGGGGGTAGCAGGGGGTCCCCAGCAAAATGTGTTAACATAGCGTCAACATTTTAACCACTTTAACCATATTTTATACTTTGGGTATTCAAAAATACAAGGTCATAGCGCTGTAGATCTGCTGTTTTTGAAAAATCTGTGAAAAAATAAAGGAGAACATTTTAGCTTACGGAGGTCCCAGGCACAAAACCGGGAGTCCGCGGCCACATAGATATTTGGGGGTCCTTGACATGAAAAAAGTTTGAGAACTACTGGTGTACAGTACACTCACACTCTGAGAGTGAGCGCGCGCAAGAGAGAAAGAGGGCAGTCAGGAGTGTTGAAGGGAATAAACAGTGCTAAAGGAAGCATGAGGTGTTCGTAGGCCAACATGTTCAAGCAGCATGTTAACACTCCACCACGCCTCCCCTCACACTGCGGTGCATCCAGCCAGCAACACCATATTGTGGTATTACTTTTTACTGAAGTAAACTTCTTCCACCTCTAGGATTTAGACTTTGTTCCGCGCCAGTGTTCCGCACCGAAAAGAGCTGATCTACAAGCTCGCAAACCTGTCGCAGCGCGATGCATCGTGAGCTTATAGATCGACTATCGGCACAAGTATGACTGAGCTCGATAACCACAAAGTGATGACTTAAGCTACCGCATTTCCCATGACACACGCACGCACACACGCGCACACACACACACACACACACACACACACACACACACACACACACACACACACACACACACACACACACACACACACACACACACACACACACACACACACACACACACACACACACACACACACACACACACACACACACACACACACACACACACACACCTCTCACATCTAGAAGGTATTAACCCATTCAATCCGGGAACGCATCTGTGTCATTTTTAGATTTCTTTGGCTATTCAAAAATAGCAGATATACAAGCTCATAGCGCGGCACCGAGTGCCGCGTTATGAGCTTGTAGATCTGCAATTTTTTGAAAAATCGCACACAAAATCGCACACACACACACACACACAATCGCACGCACACACAGGTCAGATGAAGGTTGGTCGGTGTGTGTATGGGAGGGGTTGCTGAACCCGAGTTCACCGATCATGCCTTTCCGCTAGGAAATAAATAACGGACCAGCTGACCCAACACTGACCTGACACACACACACACACACACACACACACACACACACACACACACACATACACACACACACATACACATCACTGTACCGGCCACACTTCAGGGAGAACAAAGCGTCGGGGGAGAGGCAGGGGTGTGGTTTTGGTCTCCAGGAAGCCGCCCTTGGCAGACTATTCCTGGAGTGAGTTGAGGCCGATGATTCACGGTCACTCTCGGTTATTTTTGGAGCTTTTTTTTTCTTCTTCTTCTTCCTCCGATAGGCTGTGTTTCAGTTCCACTGGATCGCCTTTGATTGGCATTTCTTATGCAAGAGATGAAATCAAGTATAGATTTGCGTATTAACGTGTTCATATTCATGGTTCGAATGTTTACGTGAGCGGTCAGTAATTGAGTCTTACCGATATAGAATTCTTCATAGTGGTGTTGGTGTATTTTGGGGGTCCTTGACATGAAGAAGTTTGAGAACCACTGATTATAGCAACATAAGAATTTCAAAAAAACTGTTAGGATTTAGAAGACATTTGTAGAATCCCCAGAAACAAAGACTTGAGTTACAAATGTTCGCTTTGAAAAAAAAAGATTGAAAGATTTAAAAAAAAATAGCAGATCTACAAGCTCATAGCGCGGTGCCGCGCTATGAGCTTGTAGATCTGCTATTTTTGAATAGCCAAAGTATAAGATAATGGTAATGTAATGGTAATTTACAGATTATATTCAAGGTTTGATTTGTAATTAAAAAAAAACAGAGATTGGGACATTTTCGTAACCACTTCAGTCCTACTGTATGCTTTGTCGTACTTTTAAGGATGAACTTTGTGTTTTTGAACTGTCTTTGTTGTTTTAGTCCTTTAATTTCTTCTTTCATGTTGTTTTTTTGTGAGAACACTTAACTTGTAATCTCGGCACGACCGACAGGAAAAGAGTGTTAAACTGTTGAAATTGTGATATTATCAAACATACCTATCAAACATATCAAACAGTCAACATTTCCAAAAGGAAATGAATGAATCGCTCAATCCACTCCAGCCAGAATAGAGTTCGGTCTGACCAGAAGCATGGATAGAAACATATCCCCAGATTCCCCACAAAAATAATGAAGAGCCGGGGGTCCTTGGGGGGGGGGGGGGGTTCCAGGGGGTCCCCAGCATAATTAGTTAATAGCCTCACAAACATTTTAACCGCTTTAACCATATTTTATACTTTTGCTAATGGATATTCAAAAATAGCAGATGTAAGCTATTTTTTAAAATAGAAATCTTGAAAATATTGGAAAACTTTGAATAATTTTGATATGTATATATTTTTTACATAAATGTTCTCTTCTGGGGGTCCCTGGCACAAAACATTTTCAGATGGGGGTCCTTGGCACCAAAAAATTAGAACCACTGCATTATACTGTATGTGAATCACTTCAGATGAGAGCAGCAGGGAGACTGGCCAACAGTCACACAACAGTCTGTTGTCTCTCACTGCAAGAAGGTCCCGGGTTCAAACCCGACTGAGCCTTTCTGTAGCACGCTTGCCTGTCATCGTGGGTTTCCACACTGAAGCTTGATTTAGCGTTTGACCATAAATTGAGCATAAGGCACTGGCCTTAAGAGCTGGAGTTGTGATCACCAGACGCCAACTGGCTGCCAACTGCTCCTAATATTTAGGATGGTCGATAAATTCAACAGTTTATGTCCTTGGCGCGTAAATGAAACAAACAATAACTATTCAGAACAACTAAACCAGAGAGGCTGTTTTTGTGACCACGACACAGAGTGTGTTGAAAGACTAAATGTACAATAATAAACGCTTATAATTTAGGCGCAATTTATAAGTATTCATAAAAGTTTGACTTATTTATTTATAGATGACTCAAAGCCAGACAATTGTTCAAGTCGCTCCGGTCCGAGTCCAAGTCGAGTCCCAAGTCATTTGGTCCCAAGTCCAAGTCGAGTCCCAAGTCAATCCAACCCTCCGGTCCGAGTCCAAGTCGAGTCCCAAGTCATTTGGTCCCAAGTCCAAGTCGAGTCCCAAGTCTTTCTGTTGTGGGCAAGTCAATAATGCATTTAACTTGAAGGTTAAGGATGATTGTATTTTAATATATTATAAGAATAGTATAACTATCTGTGAAATATAACCCATTTATTTCACAAAATAATGTGTTGGCAAATGACCAATATTTAGTTATATAGGTCTCAATATGTCACATTCAGCCCTGGACTTCACTGACTGAAGTAGGGCTCACATTAATCACATTAGATTCACAGAATGAATTTTACCCACAAGTTATTTTCATTCAAATGAAATGTGAATGAACTTGCTCTAATATTGACTTTAGTTGATGTTTCAGTCTTTAAAATATAGTATTTCTTAATTATTAAATAATTACAGCTTGTAGATTGGCTATTTTCACGATTTCAAATTGTTTTTAAATAATAATGAAAAAGGAACATACAAGATTTCCACCCGACAGCCATAATAAATAGCCAATATATGGTTCTGTATCAATATATGAGTCCGTTTTTGCAGATTTCATTCTAATTGGCTACTATGCCTGCATATGAATTTCATGAGCCTGGGTAGGTCACCCTGGCTTGGCGGAGATATGTATGGAGTTACATTTGTGTCTTTATTAACCAAACAAAAGAAAAACATTTGAGAGAGAAAAAATATAAACAGAGCAAAGAATAGTTTTGAAAGAAAACGAATTAAAACAGCAAGCAAAAAATAATAATTTGTAAGCAAAGGAAATTATATAAACAGAACAAAAAATATTTTTAATTAAAACAAATTAAAAACGCAATCAAAAAAATATATTTGCAAGCAAAAAAATATAAGATTTGAAAGAAAATAAAAAATAATTGAGAACAAAACCTTTAAAATTCAAGAGTAAAAAAATAAGGAAAAACGGTTTAAACTACATAAAACAAAATACTTAGTAAAATGTTTGGGTAATAAAATGTGTTGTGCTAAATAAAATGTTTTTAATGTTTTTTTTCCTCATTTGCGAATGAAAGTTGTTTTCCTGATTGCAAAATGCCTTCTCTCTCAAAACCTATGTCTTTGGTCTCGATTTTTTTTTTCTCTCTCTTGGATTTGTTTGTGTGAGGGGTTAAAGTTCAGAAGGCGGGTCCTACGCTGATAGATGTAAGACACCTCTCCATTGGTCACTTGGAGTCTGAGTGACAGCTCCCCCTTCCTTATGTAGTTTGTTGAATGCAGGGATGGAGGTGTGTTACGGCCAGCATGGTTTTTTGATTATTATTATTATTAGCAGTTTGCAAAAAAAACAAAAAAACATGAAAGTATAATGCAAGGTCAGCTAAGAGTATTTAAAACCTAAGAAAGATGACTTGTTTCCATTGGGGTCCTTTGTACTCAATTCATAGAGACATTTAATGACAGACAGATATACACTACTATGCAAAACATCATAAAAACAAAAAAACAAAAAATATGTACAGTAAACAGTTTGAGTAAACAGATTGATGGAATACTTTATTAACAGTAGGATACAGAGGTACAATTGTACAATGATTGTTATAAGGATAACACAAAAAGGCTTGTTTCCATTGTGGTCCTCTGGGACTGAGGTCAGAGCTCCATTCCAGCTCTGGACGCTACACTATTCGTTACAATATTGAGCATTTTAGGCTATTAGCAATTCAGATGATTCCCTAATGTTAGGTTTCTGTTCTACTTACAGTTTGTGATCTGTATTTAAAATTGTTGTATTGTTGTTACTGTTATAGTAGGCCAGTGGTTCCCAAACTTGGGATCGGGACCCTCAGAGGGGGTCCCCAGATTAGCTTAATGGGCAACATTGTTTTCTCTCTCAACAGTAAACAAACCAACCTATACAGTATAAGTGTATACAGGGTAACACATTTCTAAAGTGACAATTTAATGACTTTTAAGACCTTTTTAAGGCATTGTGCGCTTGTAGTTCGGCTATTTTCACAATATTTATCTGTGGAACCGAGTCAAACTAAATCTAATGCCTGGGTCAGGGTGGGTGGTCCCCACTTCAAGTATGATTATTTTGGGGGGTCCCCAGTTCAAATATGATTATTTTAGGGATTCACAGCCTCGGAACCCTTTGAAATTATAAAATAAAGCTACATTATTTTATGTTATATTCGTTATTCTAATTAAGGCAAGGCTGAAGTGACTGGCCTATTGGCCAGGCCCATTCCAGATAGACTGCTTTGGAAACGTTTCGTCTGATAGTGTGCTTCAGGCTGTGAATCCCTAAAATAATCATATTTGAACTGGGGACCCCCCAAAATAATCATACTTGAACTGGGGACCACCCACCCTGACAAGCACTTGAAATTGTAGGCATTAGATTTAGTTTGACTCGGTTCCACAGATAAATATTGTGAAAATAGCCGAACTACAAGCGCACAATGCCTTAAAAAGGTCTTAAAAGTCATTAAATTGTCACTTTAGAAATGTGTTACCCTGTATACACTTATACTGTATAGGTTGGTTTGTTTACTGTTGAGAGAGAAAACAATGTTGCCCATTAAGCTAATCTGGGGACCCCCTCTGAGGGTCCCGATCCCAAGTTTGGGAACCACTGGCCTACTATAACAGTAACAACAATACAACAATTTTAAATACAGATCACAAACTGTAAGTAGAACAGAAACCTAACATTAGGGAATCATCTGAATTGCTAATAGCCTAAAATGCTCAATATTGTAACGAATAGTGTAGCGTCCAGAGCTGGAATGGAGCTCTGACCTCAGTCCCAGAGGACCACAATGGAAACAAGCCTTTTTGTGTTATCCTTATAACAATCATTGTACAATTGTACCTCTGTATCCTACTGTTAATAAAGTATTCCATCAATCTGTTTACTCAAACTGTTTACTGTACATATTTTTTTTGTTTTTGTTTTTATGATGTTTTGCATAGTAGTGTATATACTGTCTGTCATTAAATGTCTCTATGAATTGAGTACAAAGGACCCCAATGGAAACAAGTCATCTTTCTTAGGTTTTAAATACTCTTAGCTGACCTTGCATTATACTTTCATGTTTTTTTGTTTTTTTTGCAAACTGCTAATAATAATAATAATCAAAAAACCATGCTGGCCGTAACACACCTCCATCCCTGCATTCAACAAGCTACATAAGGAAGGGGGAGCTGTCACTCAGACTCCAAGTGACCAATGGAGAGGTGTCTTACATCTATCAGCGTAGGACCCGCCTTCTGAACTTTAACCCCTCACACAAACAAATCCAAGAGAGATAAAAAAAAAATCGAGACCAAAGACATAGGTTTTGAGAGAGAAGGCATTTTGCAATCAGAAAAAACAACTTTCATTCGCAAATGAGGAAAAAAAACATTAAAAACATTTTATTTAGCACAACACATTTTATTACCCAAACATTTTACTAAGTATTTTGTTTTATGTAGTTTAAACCGTTTTTCCTTATTTTTTTACTCTTGAATTTTAAAAGTTTTGTTCTCAATTATTTTTTATTTTCGTTCAAATCTTATATTTTTTTGCTTGCAAATATATTTTTTTGATTGCGTTTTTAATTTGTTTTAATTAAAAATATTTTTTGTTCTGTTTATATAATTTCTTTTGCTTACAAATTATTATTTTTTGCTTGCTGTTTTAATTCGTTTTCTTTCAAAACTATTCTTTGCTCTGTTTATATTTTTTCTCTCTCAAATGTTTTTCTTTTGTTTGGTTAATAAAGACACAAATGTAACTCCATAGATATGCGCTGTAGCGCACACTCTGCACAGCAGCAGCAGGTGAAAGCAATTCACTTAAACGAGGGTTGTGTTGCGCACCAAAAAACGGACTAAGACTTTATTGCTGTTACCATGGATAAAGTAAATTCGACAGTGGTGAGTGACTTTCATGTTTACAAGTACGTATATCTCGCTGGCTGGTGCTACTGTTGTTGTTGGGGTGGCTGGGGTCATAAACAAAACACGAACTAGTTGCATCGCCAGGCGTTGTGAGCTTGTAGATCTGCTATTTTCGCTTGACTCGCTTCTTTTGGGCTGGTTTTCCTAGACCTGGTTGCTTGTTTTTCCTCACAACACTGGCACTGATGATAACTAGACGGCAGCCGTCATAGAATCAAAATGACCCCGCTGGGAGCGGTGGTGGCGTTTGTGGTAGAGTGAGCATGGATTTGTATGAAGAGAGATTGCGCATTTGCGGTAGAGTGAGCATGGGTTTATATAAAGAGAGAGAGCACATTTGCGGTAGAGTGAGCATGGGGTTGTATGAAGAGAGAGAGGCATTTGCGGTAGAGTGAGCGCATTTCACACACTCACAGATCATTCATAGGGGAAAAAACAAAACGAGTCATTAGAGTCATCTTGTCTCGAGTCGAGTCGGGAGTCATTGGCTAGCAAGTCCGAGTCGAGTCTCAAGTCTCGTTGGTCTTTTACCTTCCAAGTCCGAGTCGAGTCGCAAGTCTTTACCTTCAAAGTCCGAGTCGAGTCGCAAGTCGTCAAATATGCGACTGGAGTCAGACTCGAGTCGAGTCACTATGACTCGAGTCCAATTGTCTGCTCAAAGCAGACATATACAGAGACTGGCTCAGATGCTGCGTTCACACGCTAGTGACGACAAAGCAACAGTCTACAAGTCATTTTCAATGGAAGCCGGTGACATGAAGCTATAACGGATGCTCAACAGTTGAAAACAGTTTTTTTTTTTTTTTTCTGCACTCCAATGAATGAGATGAAGCATCAATCGTTATGTTTTTTTGTTTCACGATTTCCACTCCCCTTTCTCTCTCCCCAGTCCCCAAAATGTCTGCAAATTCGGCAAATGGAAGAAAATATCACCAGTTCCGATGTGCTACTTAACGCTATTCTTTTCATAATACCTAGTGTGGCTTAACCCATTGAGACCTGAAGCCGATTCTACATGTCTCCTAAATCTCAACAGTATTCTGAAAAACGTATGTTTCTATATCAGTGGTGCTCAATCTTTTTCATGTCAAGGACCCCCAAAATTATATGTTTTTGGCCACGGACCCCGATCAAAATATTTTGTTCCAGGGACCCCCAGAGGCAAAGATTTTAGTTAAAAATGTTCGCTTTAAAAATATATACATTCAGAAGATTTGCACACATTTTCACAATTTTTCAAAAATAGCAGATCTACAAGCTCGTAGCGCGGCACCGAATAGCATAAGTGTAAAATAATGCTTTTTAGCTCAAATCTAAAAATGACACATATCCAGGTCTTAATGGGTTAAGCAGCAATTCAACGCTGACTCAGCAGCATTTTGTTACCGTTAGTTTGAATGCAGCATGAGACGGCACCAAAGTCTTTCAGGACTGATGAATTAAATAAATCCTCATAAAACAATTAAATAAGTAAAACAAAAATGTGTCTAATAATGTGTATGAGGCAGTGGTTTTCAACCTTTTTCATGCCAAGGACTCCTAAATTGATATACATTTGGCCGTGGACCCCCATCTGAAAATGTTTTATGCCAGGGACCCCCAGAAGCATAAGATTTGAGTTAAAAATGTTCGCTTGAAAAAATATATTCAAAGATATGCACACATTTTCATACAAGCTCATAGCGCGGCACTCTGTGCCGTGCTATGAGCTTGTATATCTGCTATTTTTGAATAGCCAAAGCTATAAGTGGATAAAATGATTGTGACGCTATGTTAACTAATTTCTCTGGGGACCCCCTGGTACCCCCCCCCCCCAAGGACCACTACAGGTTGAGAACCACTGGTATAAAGAAATAGCACAAGAACTGAAGGGCAGAGAAAGTCAGACAGACAGACAGGCAGGCCGGTAAAAAGACAGTCTGCCAGTAAATCACAGTCTAGTCTATAGAACATGTATAGGGTCCGTTTTCGCTCAGGAATTTGCATTATGGTTATTGTCACAATCACAAAGCGTGACGAGGAAGCAGACATGCGGACACGTGCGTACCAGATAAAGAGCCTCGACACAATGTCACTTTGTTCTGAGCAGCTATGGATGAATCAAAGGAAGTGACACTGAAGCGGCTCGGACCTCGTTTATCAAGTGACCTGAAAGTCAATATGTATGTTAAGACCACCGCAACAGGAAAATAAAAAAACAGCTAAGGCACAAACAATAGTGTAGAACTGGTGGTCTTCAACAGGGGGGTCTGACTGGGACTTGAACCGTAGCATCCCTATTCTAAGGAGAACTTGAAGGGATAGTTCACCAATTTCTTTTTCCAATCAATTAGTCACCCCATGGAGACTTGAATTCATGGATATTTTATGTTTTTGTCGCGTTCCTAAGCCAATCATTTGATGACCAGCGGACCGACAGGCAGCGGTAGGAGACACAAAGGAGACTCTTTGTGTCTCCTACCGGAACCGCTGCTGGTCATCAAATTGTTGGCTTAGGAATGACACAAAAAACTAAATTATCCTTGAATTCAAGTCTCCATGGGGTGACTAATCGATAGGAATTATTTTTTTTGGGTTAGGGTTAGTAGTAGTAAATAGCAGATCTACAAGAATAGCAGATCTACAAGCAGATCTACAATAGCAGATCTACAAGCTCACAACGCCTCGCTCTGCGAGCCGTTGTGAGCTTGTAGATCGGCTATTTTCCACTATTTCTGAATTTTAACAGAGACACCAGTGTTCAAAAGCAGAGGCATGATGGATCTTCCCCACCACATCAAACCCCATACAGTATGTCTACACGTATTTTCCACATTACGCCGTTTAGTTAAAGATTGAGCGTGTGACCGTGTCCGTCATACACACCAGCTTCTTCTCTGCATTCTGAGGCATGTCTTTAGAAGTGGAAAGAGAGCACTAAAAGCCCATTCAACCATCAAGTTGCACGTATCCCTATCCGTCCGTCCGCCCGTCCGTCCGCCCATAGCCCCCGGGGGCTGAGACAGACGTGGGCCGCATGCTAGCAGCCGTACATTCCGATCCAGTCATGGATTCATCGGAAGACGGGGAGGGGAGGGAGGAGGTCATGCAAAAAATAAATAATCCATCTCTCTTTAGCTTCCGAGGAAAGAGCTATACGCAGTGGTGGGAAAAGTACTTTTTTTTTTTTTACTTGAGTAAAAGTATCGATACTGCAATGTTGAAGTACTTTGTTACAAGTAAAAGGCCAGTGTTCAAAACGTTACTTAAGTAAAAGTAGAAAAGTATTGGCACCAAAATATACTTAAAGTACCAAAAGTAGAAGTAGTACTAAATATTTGAAAATAGCCCAGGTATAAAATAGGGCTACAGTGGTGTTTTATAATGTAATAGTTTATATCTGCAAAGTAACTAAAGTTTTCAAATGATTGTAGTGGAGTAAAAGTACAATAATTGCCTCTGAGATGTTAGTGGAGTAGAAGTACAAGTATTTAAATTTGGAAATACTTTAGTAAAGTAGAAGTACCTCAAAATTGTACTTAAGTACAGTACTTGAGTAAATGGCTCTACGGTGGTAATACAGAGAAGAATCAGGAATGCAGACGTGGTCTGCGGGTCAGAGATAAACCCCAGATCGTATTGGTCACGTCACGGTGGTTTGATGAGGCACCGAACGGCCATGTGCAAAACACCAGGCTGAAATTGAGCGGAAAAACCGCAGCGCTAATAACACAGCTTACAATACCAAAGACCTGCAGGTAGTGATGGTGGAGACATCGTGCACGGCTCAAGCCCAAACACGTTGCTTTTGTTTACAGCTGTGGTTCTCAACCCGTGGGTCAGGACCCCAAGAGACGTCTCCAAATGATTGTTGGGGGGTCCCCAGATGATTAGTTTAATGTGCAAGTTAACATCGTTTTCTCACTCAACAGTAAACAAACCGACATACAGTATAAGTGTATGATATATACAGGGTATCTGCACATTTCTGAAGTTACAATTTAAGGACTTTTAAGTCCTTTTTTGTACTGCAAAAATATATAAAAATAAGACTATGACTGCGTCAAAAGTAATCAACAAACTATACTATAGAAATGTGTCAAACATTGGCCAAATTGTGAAATATTACCTGAGAAAGAGGCAAACATTGTGAAAAATAGCTGATCTACAAGCTCACAACGCCTATAACCCTGTAAACTTTACAGTAGATAGATCTTTAGCTATAGATTCAGAACACCAACCAGCTAATTCGTACCGAATATGTGAATTCCATTCAGTGTGTGTGTACAGTATGTGTGTGTACAGTATGTGTGTGTGTGTGTGTGTGTGTGTGTGTGTGTGTGTGTGTGTGTGTGTGTGTGTGTGTGTGTGTGTGTGTGTGTGTGTGTGTGTGTGTGTGTGTGTGTGTGTGTGTGTGTATAGACCTTCCCGTTTCCATTTACGTGTTTCTGCTGCACGCTGCAAATATGTGCGGGTGCTGGCGGTGCGTGCGCACACGGTGCCATTTACGGACCGCATAAAACGTCACCATGTGTCTCGTAAAAAAGAGATGACCGCAGCCCCGGCGCCTCGCTTTGTCATTTACCGGCATCTGGAGCACGAGGCGCAGATCGCCACGTTCCTAAATCTTCAGCGGGCCTCACACAGGGTCATCTGAGGCAGGGGTCTGACTGACAACGTGGAAAATAAAGACGTTTTTTTACTGGGACTTGACACGTTCTCGACTGTGTTGAGTCGGACAGGTTCAGAAATGAAACGAATGAGAGCGTTACCGTTCACAGCTGTTGCCCGCGTGATAGGGCTGTCTGTCACGATTATGGAATTTGACTTTAACCACTTAAACCCTATATGGTTGACCGGAGTCCCTCAGGGCACTCTACTAGTGTATTTTCTGTTTTCTGTTATTTTCGGAAATACGGGATGCTGGAGTTTAAGTGGTTAATTGCTGTCTTTACACTGGAACATATATCTTTACACTGCAACATTGATTATTAGATAGACATGCCTGTTTTTTTTTGTTGGGGGGGGGGGGGGGGTAGGCTTTGTAAAGAAACATCTAAACAGAATCTAATCAAAATAAATAATTTATTATTGCCAAAACAGGCAATATTTAATTATTTTATTTTGTTTTAAATTGCTGAAATAGACGATCTACAAGCTCAGATATCTCTGCTATTTATTTGAAAATGTATGAACATTTTTTCAACAGATGAATTGACACAGATGGATGGAAACAATGCTGCCGATTACACACAATAATTGCAATGATCTCAAATACTTGTGGTCAGGCGATTATGTAAGGATTGTGACACAGGCCTACCGCATGAACAAAATGAGCTAATTGCCTGGCAAATAGAATTAACAACACTATGCAGATTAGATTAACACTATGCAGATGAATAGGCTCACTAAAGAGACGGCGGTGCAAGTGGTACTCACTCACTCATGGATTATGAAAGCAATATAGGCCTGGATATAGTGTCAGCTGAGAAGGTTGCAAGTAGCTTTATGGCAATAGCTTATTAGGAATAATACAGCGGGGTCAGTTGAACTTTGGCCTCTAGATCATGAGGGTGCTTTTGAAACACTAGAAGACACACACACACACACACACACACACACACACACACACACGCACACGCACACGCACACACACACACACACACACACACACACACACACACACACACACACATCCAGAGTTACATGCATGTATCAAGTCTCTCCTGTTGTAGGTGGGAAGGGGAGACCTTTGTTAATACCACGGGGGATATTCAGTGTTCAGCTTCACCCAGCAGATGGCTGTTCAGATGGTCATGATGAGCGCTCGGGGCATACGGAGCTCAGGGTGTTAAGTGTCTTGCTCAGGGACACTTTTAGACACGTAGACATCGGTGGGCCGGGAGGCGAGCATGGGGACCCTCTGCTTTACCAGACGGCCTCTCTACGCACTAAGCTATACAGCCCACCCACCTGACCACTTAACGGCTGCCGTGTTAACCCATTAATACCTGGAACGCATCTGTGTCACTTTTAGATTTATTTAGGCTATTCAAAAATAGGCAGATATACAAGCTCATAGCGCGGCACCGAGTGCCGCGCTACGAGCTTGTATATCTGCTATTTTTGAAAAATCGTGAAAATTATATTTTTAATTTTTTTTCCGAAAAACTGTTTTGAAAAAAAAAAAATGATTTAGAAAATGTTTAGAAGCGGCTTCAGGTCTCAATGGGTTAAGTGGTCAGATGTGTGGGCCGTGAACGCTTTTATTCTATTCTAACGCTATTATTTAGCTTCATAAGTGGGCCCTTTCATCCAGAAAAGGGTTGAGAACCACTGTTCTATGGAATGCCCACCTGTTGCCTATTGAATAGCTGTTTGATTGTGTTAGACGGCCACTGGATGTGGGAGTTTGAACGCTTTGAAAAGCCTTCAACTTCTTGCAAATTGTGCAATGTAAAAGGAATCCACACGTCGCAAGAATCCTGATTGTCAACTCGACCCAGAGTGTGTTAAATTTGACCCGTAAAAGGTCGAGTTTAGTCATGGATAAGAATCTCGCCAATTAATCATCGGAACATAGAGCCGAGAGGGAAATGGAGATGTTTTTTATGCTCATCTCTCTGTCACAAAAAAAAAAAACCTTTTAAAGGGTTCCAGTTCCCTCGTCTTCTTGAAAGTGTCATGGCTGTCATGTGTCTGTCTGGCCC